>NW_011487506.1:32925-34198 GCF_000754665.1 Bison bison bison | reverse complement strand
CCCCACCTCCCATCCGATTACACCCAAAATTAAGGTTGGTGACTCAGTTATTTTTGTACTTCCTGGCATATCAATAAAGCTTTATTGTACTTAACTGTCTACGAGTTCTTCACCATGATTTTACTAAAGTCAAAGAGAAAGCCATAACATTCGTCCTTTAAATCATTCTTGCTGGACTCAAGCCTCTATGAATGTCAACCAGTGTGAAGCCCCTTCCTAAAACACGTAGCTCCCAAGACCGTTGCCCTCTGGTCCCAGGCCGCGTGTCGGAAACCCTTCAGATCTGCTTGTATGTTGTGGAAATGGATCCTTTGTCACTTTCATTTGTTGTTATTCTCTCCCATTCTGAGGGCTGTCTTTTTACCTTGCTTATCCTTTCCTTTGCTGTGCAAAAGCGTTTAAGTTTAATCAGGTCCCACTTGTTTACTTTTGTTTTTACTTCCCATGAATCTAGGAGGTGGGTCAGGGAGGATCTTGCTTTGATTTATGTCATCAAGGGTTCTGCCTGTGTTTTCCTCTAAGAGTTTTACACTTTCTGGTTTTACATTTAGGTCTGCCCTTTTTTCTTCTGCGTCAAGAGTTGCTTGTATCTGTGCCTTTTAGGCTTCAAATCCTTTTCGGAACAGGTTGAGGCACGGGCAACGTCAACGAGGATGCTCTTTCCCTTGTTCCCTTTAAGTGTCCCCACGTTGCCACGGTCTCCACGGCACCTGTCCGAAGGCTGAAACAGGAGTGCGTTACTGTTACTACTGCGCAGGGCCGCGGGCCTGGCCCCTCCAACTGAGCGCCTCCTAGATAACAGGACCGGTGGGAGCTGGCGCCGAGTCCGCAGCCGCGCTCGAAGCTCTGAGCGTGGCCGCGTCCGCAAGCAGCCAGGGCCCCGCGCGCCAGATGGCGCGTGCGCGCTCTCTGATTGGCCGGCGGAGCCGGCGCCTGAGCCAATGGGAGCGCACCTTGTTGTCAGGCGCGCAGCCGGCCGGCGCAGGGGGTCCGGCCGCCCTGGCGGTTGCTGTGGAGACGCCTGGTGAGCCCGCGGGCGACGGGGTTGCGGTGATCCGGGGTTGGGGCGCGACTCTGAGGGCTGGGGTGGGGGCGGAAGCCTGAGGTGCGGCGGACGCGGGGCCCGGCCGCGAAGAGACCGAGGCCGGGAGCCGGAGCGGCCTGGCGGGGGCCTTTAGTCAGGTCCCTGCTCAGCCCAGCGGCCTCAGAGTGGGGGGCTTCGCCTGGGGACGGCGGTCGCGGCGCAGGGCCCCGCGCTGACCCCCCGCCTCGC
>NW_011487506.1:24517-32798 GCF_000754665.1 Bison bison bison | reverse complement strand
GCCGCCCCCGGGCCGGATCGAGTCTCCGGACCGCGGCGGGGGGCGCTGCGCAGGCGGCTCTGGGGCCTCTCACTTCTCGGGCGCCTGGGTCACTGCAGGGCATGCTGTGTATGCGGCTTCCACGCGGCTGGGCTTCCCTCCGTGTGGCCCTTTTGGTTGTTGCTCAGTCGTGTCCGACGCTTTGCGACCCCAGGACTGCAGCACGCCAGGCCTCTCTGTCCATCGCCAACTCCCGGAGTTCACCCAAACCCATGTCCATTTGAATGGGTGATGGCATCCAAGCATCTCATCCTCTGTCGTCCCCTTCTCCCAACTTCAATCTTTCCCAGCATCACTGTCTTTTCCAGTGAGCAGGCTCCTCTTTGTTTTTTTATAATATTATTATGTCTTGTGACTATAATGTGTATACTTTTAGTGATATAAGTACTTGGGGGCTCTACATTGTCTTGTACTTCAGACACAGCCAAAGACAGTATGTAAGAGTGGGGCAGTGTTTTCATAACATCTTGTTTAAGGACACCGAAGTTTGAGTCTTATGTAAGTTTTATGTAATTTTCATGTGTCCCGAAGTTTTTCAGCCATTTGAAAATGTAGAAATCATTCTTTGCTCACTAGCCCACTGTTTTGCTACAGCCCAAGAGCAGAGGATGGTTTTTACATTTTTTAATAGTTGAAAAGCAAACTCAGATTAGGTCCATCGTCCCCCGCCACCCCCCATCCCCAAGATTGGGAATGCAAGGTCATGTGGTAGCTCTGTTCTTAGTGTTTTAAGGAACCTCCAGACTGTGCTCAGCAGCGGCTGCACCAGTTTACATTCCCGCCAACGGGGTGAGAGGGTTTTCTTTTCTCCATGCCCTCCAGCGCTTGTTGTTTGTAGACCTTTTAATGATGGCTGGGAAACAATGGCAACAGTGAGAGGCTTTGCCCTGGGGGGCTCCAAAATCACTGCAGATGCTGACTGCAGCCACGAAATTAAAAGATACTTGTTCCTTGGAAGAAAAGCTATGACCAACCTAGTCAGCATATTAAAAAGCAGAGACATTACTTTGCCAACAAAGGTCCATCTAGTCAAAGCTGTGGTTTTTCCGGTGGTCATGTATGGATGTGAGAGTTGGACTATAAAGAAAGTTGTGCGCCGAAGAATTGATGCTTTTGAACTGTGGTGTTGGAGAAGACTCTTGAGAGTCCCTTGGACTGCAGGGAGATCAAACCAGTCCATCCTGAAGGCAGTCAGTCCTGAATATTCATTGGAAGGACTGATGCTGAAGCTCTAATACTTTGGCCACCTGATGCGAAGAACTGACTCATTGGGAAAGACCCTGATGCTGGGAAGGATTGAAGACAGGAAGAGAAGGGGACGACAGAGGATGAGATGGTTGGATGGCATCACTGACTCTATGGACATGAGTTTGAGTAAGCTCCAGGAGTTGGTGATGGACAGGGAAGTCTGGTATGCTACAGTCCATGGCGTTGCAAAGAGTCGGACACGACTGAGCGACTGAACTGACTGAATAATTAGTGATGTTAAATGTATTTTCATGCGTGTTTTGCATGCTTAGTCACATCCGACTCTTCGACCCCATGGACTGCAGCACACTAGGCTCCTCTTTCCGTGGGGATTCTACAGGCAGGAATACTAGAGTGGGTCACCATGCCCTCCTCCAGGGGACCTTCCTAACCCAGGGATGTAACCCAGGTCCCTGCATTGCAGGCGGATTCTTCACGGTCTGAGCCACCCGGGAAGCCCCGTGTGTCTTTTGCGTCTGTGTTTTTATTCTTGGCGGTGCTGGGTCCCCGTTGCTGTGTGGACTGGTCTCTAGTTGGGGTGAGCTGGGGCCGCTTTCCGTTTGCTGTACACGGGCTTCTCGTGGTGGTGGCTTCTCCTGTTTAGGAGCGCGGTCTCCAGGGTGCCTGGCCTGCAGTGCTTGCGGGTTGAGGACTCCATGGCACAGGCTTAGTAGTCCTGGCACGCGGGCTTAGTTGCCCCATGGCATGTGGCATCTCCCCTACCGAGGACTGAACCTGTGTCCTTGTTTTGGAAGCATGGAGTCTTAACCACTGGGCTGTGTGTCCAGGAAGTCCTATATGTCTTCTTCAGAGGAGTGTCTATTTAGAACTTACGCCTATTTTTTGATTGTGTATTTTTCAATATTGAACTGTGTGAGCTGTATTTGTATATTTTGGAAATTAATTCGTTGTCAGTTGCACCATTTGCAAATATTTTCTCCCATTCTGGAGGTTGTCTTTTAAACTAGGCTTGGATTTAGTGGAAAGTTGCAACAATGATGCAGTGAGTTTCCAAATGTTTCTCCCCCTGCTTCCCTAACTTTAACATCTTACATAGTCCTAGTGCAATTGTCAGTAAAAGGAAAGTCACACTGACACAATATTATCAACTCAACTGTCACTTTTCTGCATAGTCACAACCCTAGTCCTTAAAGTTATTCAGTGTTTTATTAACTTCTTGGCCTTGCTACTTTTTGTCTAATATTGCTCAATTTAGGCTGTCTGCTGTTTTCTCATGATTAGAGAGAAATTATGCATTTTAGGCCAAAAAACACAAACATGCTCTACCTGTGGGGTAAGATTTTAGAAATGTTCATATTCTGAATACTTTATCTTCCACTACGAACGTATTCTGTTACCTGTGTACATTTTGTGGAGACGGGCATAGGCGTTCCACTGATGAAGTTTTCTCCTATTTGGCCACATGAAATGTCCGTTTCTCCTTTATGTGTGCACTGAATTGGTAGGTATGTTATATTCCCAAATAAGATGTGTATAAAGTTCCTAGAATTCGAAGAAATGTCAGTGTTCTCCCAAATGCACCAGGATGCCAGGCTGTACGAGGTTAACTCGGATGATTTTCCTATTGATGCAAAAATAAATAGTTGGATTTTAAAAGATCTGTGTTCTGGACGATACATAATCCCTTTGCACGTGCTTTTCTCTTGCTCCCTACCATGCCCCTCCCGCCGCCCCCTGACTGTTTGGTGATCACAGTGTCCATCCCAGCGTAGTTTATGGTGAAGCCAGTTTCCAGAGTTAATCAGCAGCATGTTTTGCTTGTTTAAATGTAGAAGCCAGCAGATGAAATAGCTATCGACCTAGTGGGGTTGTGTCTTCCTTGTCTGTGAAGAAGACTGTACTTTTTCCTTCCTTGTAAGAGCCCTTGGAGAACACAGAGCCCGTGTGGAGGTCGTAGCTGAGAGCTCTGTTGGCGGGAGCCGTGTCATTTTGTTTTATACGAGTAGAGCTTGTATTCAGTGCCTGCTGGACCCGCATGGGGCTCTGTGCTGACCCCCGGGTGCGCCGTTTCCTGGCGCCTCGCTCTGCCCTCCCTGGAGCGTTTGGTGGCGCTGCGTCTTCATCCACCCCTCAGGCTGAAGCCCGGTGTTCCCCGGCACCCTGCTGCTCCCTGGAGGCCCCGAGGCTCAGTTCTGTGGGTTTCCTCCTGGGCGTGCCCTCCGCTCCCCACGCTGCAGTCAGGCTCCTGCCCTGTCTTCCTTTACCAGACCCCACAGATCCGTGAGTGTGGGCCTGTCCACACAGCTGTGCAGCCTCCACCACTGTCCCTACCCCAGAAAGGAGCCCTGTTCCCCACAGGAGTCACCCCCGTCTGTCCCTCTCCCCGGCCCCCACCTCCTTCCTGCTTCTGTGGCCTCGTGGAGTCTGGACGCTGCACATAAATGGAAGCAGCGGTCTGTGGCATTGGTGATGGCTTCTTTTAATGGCTGTGTCCTCATGGTTCATCCAGGTGGTAGCAAGTGCAGCACTGTGGTCTGTTTTGTGACCGGATAATAATCCATTGGTTGTCTGGACATCCCACATTTTCTGTGTCCATCTGTCAGCTGATGGGCATTTGAGTGGCTCCCACCTGGAGTCTGTCATGAGTAATGCTGCTGTGAACGTTTGTGGGCGAGTTTTGCTATGGCCCTGTCTCCGTTTCCCTTGGGAGTGGACTAGCGTTCTGAGCAACTGCCACTGCCAGCAGGCGTCACTGCTTCATTCCCACCTGCAGGGTGTGAGGGTCGGATTTCTGCACGTCCTCACCAGTCCTGTCGTTCTCTACAGATTTCACACTGGTCTGCCTGCCTCTAAGTTTTTCCCTTGTATTCCGCATAGTTTTTTCTTTTGCATTGCCCTCTCACCCTCCAGGCCCCTGCACCCCTCCCACCTGCCGCCTGCACCCCAGTCTTAGCGCAGGCCTTCCTCCTTCACTTTCCCCATCCCGGCGGGCGACCTGGTCTCTACCTGCTGCCTGTGTTTCCATTTTATTCAACTTTTGAAGAAATAACTGTTTGTCGATCTACTACTTGTGCTGAGCAGTGAGCCCTGGGGGCATGTCAGACTCACTCCTCCGTGTCCCCAGTTGTCTGGCCAGGGCAGGCGCTCCGTCCCTAGGCCAGGGGCTCCGCAGGTGGCAGACCACAGGGCGGTCCCGAGGTGCGCTCGCCTGTGTGCCCGGAGCCAGAGGCCGTGGTTTTGGACCCGGTTCCTGGTGGCCTGGCTCTTCTGGACCCCCCTCAGCCTGTCCTCCCTCCCTAGGAGCCCGTGGGCCGCCCTGCCCCGCCGCCACCGCCGGGTGGCGCCAGAGGCTCTGACGATGGTATGTGCTGGTGCTTGGCCTCGCCTCCCCCCCCCTCCCCGGGCGAGGGGCGGTGCTAGGGTGGGCCCTGAAGGCCATCCGAGTGGGGCTGTGGGCACCTTCGGGGGTGTGGGTGTCCAGCTGGCAGGGCTGCGTCTCTGTGGCAGAGAGACACAGCCCGTGTCACTGGAGTCAGTTTCCCGATGCCTGGGTCTTCTGCTGCGTCAGGCTGCTGCTGGGTGTCCTCAGCCTGTCCCTTCTGTAGTGGACATGTTCCCTAAGCAGGTTGGCGTGGTCCTTCAGAACGTTCCAGGTCCCCTTTCCCTGGGTGGTCCACTCAGCCCCACATCTGGGGAGGCCGTAGCTGTTTGAGGCGGAGTGTGTTACAGAGAGCTGTGCGCCTTGTAGGTTAGTGACGAGACGAGCCACGTTTTATCTAAAAGCAGCTCTTCTCCTCCCTCACACCTCTGCCTCTAGATCCGAATCGCAGCCTTAAACGCCAGCTCCACGGTCGAAGACGATCATGAAGGAAGCTTTAAAAGTCACAAGACCCAGACAAAGGAGGCACAGGTGTGTGGTCACGGGCTCCTCCTCAGCTGGCCCTCCTGGGGTCTGCGTGGTTCTGGCTGATGTGGCCACCCTCCCAGGAGGTGTCAGCAGGGCTCCTGGAACCTTGGCCTTGCTCGGGCTGTGCTCTTGGCGTGCTGCCTGCTGCTGTTCAGGCTCAGCTGAGCCCACCTTGCTCGTGTCCACCTGGGGGGCCGCTGAGCAGTGAGCCCCTGGCAGGGTGGGGCCTCAGGGCCGTCTCCACCGCAGCAAGGCTGGCTCACACGGCCTGGAGTGCAGCCCCCGCACACATGGTCGGTTGGCTTGAAGAGACACACCTTTGTGCTCTTGGAAAACGCCTCCCATCTTGGTTTTCAGGAAGCAGAGGCTTTTGCCTTGTACCACAAGGCCCTGGACCTGCAGAAGCACGACCGATTTGAGGAGTCCGCCAAGGCCTACCACGAGCTGCTGGAGGCGCGCCTGCTGCGGGAGGTGAGTGCCCCGGGCTTTCCCACCTGCGGAACGCCCTCCTCGCAGGGGTGCTCCGAGGTTGGGCGAGTCCGGAGAAGCACGCGGAACAGTCGCAGGCACAGAGACCCCCAAATGCCCTTCCTACTGGGGCGTCACAGTCTACCGGGTGGGGCGCTCTGTCCCCTCTCAGTGTGGAGGCGGCCGTGTGAATGGCTCGGGGCCTTATGTTTTGTGAAGTGTCAGAGCCGGGCATGGTGGCGCCACCAGGCGGCTGGGCGCCAGTGCTCTGGACGCTGCCATCCACGCTCGGGCCGCTGCCATCCACGCTCGGGCCTCAGGCGTGACAGGCGTGCTGGACGCGTCCCTTCCCTGTCTTGCTGCCCAGATGGCCTGCAAACTGCTTCCCGGGGGTCTGGCCTTTCTCGTCTGTGTGCTTGGAGCTGGGGCGGGGGCGGAGGGGTCCTTGAAAGACCCCCGGGGCCACACTGTTCTCCAGTGGAGGGTGGTTCCGGACTTGCCCCCAGGCCTGCACGGAGGCCAGGGGCCCTGCTGACGGCCTGCGGAGGCTTCAGGGCCTGGCTCTCACTTTGCGCCTCTCTGCCACGTTCCCAGGCGATTCCGTCTGGTGATGAGAAGGAGGGGCTGAAGCACCCTGGGCTGATGCTGAAGTACTCCACATACAAGAACCTGGCGCAGCTGGCCGCCCAGCGGGAGGACCTGGAGACGGCCATGGAGTTCTACCTGGAGGTGCTCCCCGCAGGCCTCGGGCAGCCCCTGGGGGCCGGTGGCTCCCCTGTCGTCCCTAGGCACTCTGGGGGGCTGGGCTGAGGCTGTCCCCTCGGACGCCTGCTGGAGGGGCGGGGCTGACTGAGCACGCGTCTGTGGCGTTGCTTGCAGGCGGTCATGCTGGACTCCACGGACGTCAACCTCTGGTATAAGATTGGACACGTGGCCCTGAGGCTCATCCGGGTGCCCCTGGCTCGCCACGCGTTTGAGGAAGGGCTGCGGTGCAACCCTGACCACTGGCCCTGCCTGGACAACCTCATCACTGTCCTGTACACCCTCAGCGACTACACCAGTGAGTGGGGCGAGGCTGAGTTTTGCGTGCGCTGCGTCGGCATGCAGGCGGGCGGGCAGCTTGGCTGAGCTCAGGGCCTGCGCTGATGTGCAAGGGCTGTCTGCCCAGCGTTCAGGGGAAATGGAGACGCGTTTGCTTCCCCACCATGCTCTGCTGGCTCTGCTGGCTCTCTTCCTCGGTCGCGGTTTGCCGCTGGTGCTGTAGTGGGAAGACAGGCTCCCTTCAGCCTTCACCCCTACCCACCCCCGCTGCCTCCTGCCCCACGCCTGCTCCTGTGATTTGCTGATGGATGGCCTGGCGGCTGCAGCCTCACTCCCAGTGCCAGAAGCGCCCTTTCTCCTAGCGGCTTCTGCTTCCCCCCTCTGTAGAGCAGCGTGGCTGCTGGAAACACCTGTGCCAGATGCAGCCCCCTCTGCCTTGTGGTGGCGTCACTCGCTGCCCTGCCTGGCCCTCTGCTCTGCAGGGGACACATGGCCCCTTGCGGGCCATCCCGAGGTGGGCACTGACGGGGTGCTGGGCCTCCTGGGCCGGCTCCTCCCGGCAGCTATGCAGGAGGGCCCTGGGCAGGACAGGGTGCAGGGGAGCTGGCCTCGGGCACAGACGTGCTCCAGCACCCAGCCTGGGTGAAGGTTTCAGCCAGGAGGCTGGCTCTGGCGGCTCTTCCTTCCCTTTCCAGGGGCGGGTGGGGCAGGATGGGGTGGCGGAGGCTGGGAGGCTGGGCCCACACCCCTCCCTGGCTCCGTGTGTTCGAGCCTGGCCAGCTGCTGGGTCCCTTCCCTGTGGTCACTGCCCGAGGCGACCCCAGCCTCTCCCCAGGTCCCCAGAGCCAGCTCAGCCGCCCCTGCCCCCTCCAGGCGGGGCGGGCACGTCTCGCTGCCTCTGCTGTCTGTCCTCTTCTCTGCACGTTTAACATCTCAGGCTCGCACGTGGGGTCAGCTCCGGCCGCGGGCCCTCGTGTCCCGGCGCAGATGTGCGTGTGCGTCTGTGGCCGTCCGCGTGTCACCCTGTTTCCCTGTTTTGACTCTGGCGCTTGCATCTTCCCGTCTCCCTGGGGCTTGTCCTGGAGCTCGGGCGCCCCCTGGAGGCCCGGCCTTCGGCATTCTGCCATCTCTGCACCCCGGCTCAGGCTCTGCGCTTGGTAAACCAGTCTTGAGCAAAAGATGGCCTCGGGGACTGAGTGGTGTGTGTGCCTGTGAGGGCGGAGGGCCGTCCCTGAGCCGAGGAGGCAGGCCTCCCTCTGCTGCAGGCACGGCAGCTCTGCTGCAGCCCCATCTTTCTCTCTGCTCCCACCCCTCCCCTGGGAGCCGTGCTCTCCTTCAGTGGGTGGCTGGCGGGGCGGCCTGGCTCCGCCCTCCCTCCGGTGCTCCGTCCTGGCTTTCCTCCCCTCTCCCCACTCTGTCCTTCTCTGCTCATTCCTGATGGGAGTGCCTCGCATCCCCATTGACTGTGGAGCTGGGCCGGGCCCTGGGCCATCCCGTCCAGAGCAGAGCGAGCTGGCAGTAGTGCTCCGGTTTGCAGGCAGCTGGGCCCTGTAGGGTGGGTTTGCTGGGTCAAGGGTCTGTGTGTGACGCTGCCCCCCACCCCCCCACCACCGCAAT
>NW_011487506.1:22870-24417 GCF_000754665.1 Bison bison bison | reverse complement strand
TCCAGCCTGTCCTGCCCTCCCCGGCAGCCTCGGGGTTACTATTTTCAGAAGCGGTTCCTGATTGGATGGGTCCAGGTGGTGTCGCATCCTTGTTTCCCGGCGTCTCTTGGGCCCCAGAGCAGGGCCCCTTCCCTGGCGTCGCTGGCAAGGCCAGGGTGTCCGAGTGCAGCCCGAGGTCACGCCTTTCTCTTCTCCAGCGTGCCTGTACTTCATCTGCAAGGCCTTGGAGAAGGACTGCCGCTACAGCAAGGGGCTGGTGCTCAAGGAGAAGATCTTCCAGGAGCAGCCATGCCTCCGCCAGGACTCCCTCCGCATGTTCCTCCAGTGGTGGGTCCCTTATGGTCTGTCCTGCCCGCGCCTCTGCTTCAGGCTCTCAGGGCTGCCTCTGTCCGCCTTGCTGCCCGCCTTCCCCTCTCCGAGGCTGGGCTTTCCGCACTGCCCGGCCCGCCTCTGACCCGCCCTGCCTGCCTCCGGGATGGGGCCCTTTGCAGCCTGACCGCCCAGTCCTCCTGTCTCCCTCCCCGGGAGGAGAGTGGGCCTGGGCCCGGCAGGCGCTGGGCTGGCCCTGCAGGCCCTGCCCTGTCCGCTTCCCTGGCTCCCCAGCGCCCTCACTGGAGTCCCCACCTCTCCTTGGCCCGCTCTCCTGCCTCTTTCGTGTTCTGGCTCCCAAGTCCCCCCTTGGCAGCTTGCCAAGCTTGGGCTGCCTCCCTCGCCACTCCCCCCGTCCTTGGTATCAGCTTGGCCCCGGGAGTTTTCCACTGGGAGTTAGTGGTCATTTGTCCCAGTGTTTATGTGTCAGGAGACCGTGTCTCTTGTTCCCACCCGTCCCGACGGGACTGCCCTTCTTTGGGGAGGTGGGTGATGAGCCCACGAGTGCCGGGGAGCCCTGCAGGGAGGGGCCTCTGCTGGCAGAGGTGTGTCCGTGGGAGGCACGCCGGGGCCTCAAGCTCCCGCCCTTGCTGTTGACTTCCATGGGCTTTGGTGAGCTTGGCTGCTCTAAGGGCTGTTTTTGGATGGGCAGTGTGGGATAGTTAAATCCTTATAAGCTCTTCAGCAAAGGATGGGAGTAGCGTGTGGTTTTTCTGCTGTCAGTGCGGTCCTGCTGAGGTGGATGAAGGCCCGTTGCCCGGTTGTGAGCAGATTAAAGGGCGTTAGTCATGCTGTGTACATGGGTGTTAAGGACGCTAATTACTGCCCTTTCCAGCCCAAGTGGTAATTTTATTTGTGGGAAGAATTAACACAGACCACAGGGTGTTAACTGCACGCCGGCATGTAGGATCTGCACCGTGGCACTGTGCCCCGGTCACGCCTCTGTGCCTTGCACTCTCAGTGACATGTCCATCCACGAGGTGTCGGTGAGCGCGGCCGAGGCGCAGGCCATCGTGGACGAGGCCCTGGGGCTGCGCAGGAGGCGGCAGGCGCTGACGGTGCGCGAGAAGGAGCCGGACCTGAAGCTGCTGCAGCCCATCCCCTTCCTCACGTAGGTTGTCCAGGGTGCCAGGCAGCCGCTGGGCGCTGCATGGGCGGGGACACGGGGCACACTCGGG
>NW_011487506.1:18429-22770 GCF_000754665.1 Bison bison bison | reverse complement strand
CGGGCCTCCCCTGCCGGGATTCCTGGGTCCATGCCGTCTTCTACCTGCCGCTTGCCACGCTCCTGTCAGCCCCGCTCACCGCCCGCCCCAGGAGAGGGGGGGCGGCGGACGGGGGCCCTCAGGGCTCTGAGGGACTAAGGGTGGGTGGGGAGTCCACCCCAGGGCCTGGTGTCCTGCTCGCGAGTCCACGCTCACGATGGGGTCACGCTGCTGCGTGGGTTGGAGAGGGTTTAGGGCCAGAGCTGTAGTGGGCATGGGTCAGGCAGGGGGAAGCCTGTGCAAAGGCCCGGCAGCGTGTGGGCTGTGATTTTGTTTGCAGAACTGAACGAAGCTACGCAGCTGAGGGTGTGTTGGGCGGGGTGGGGCAGTGAGGTCGGGCAGGCAGCACCATGGCGACAGGTGGAGGCCTTGGTTTTTAGTCTAAGGGCCTGGGAAGCTGTTCAGGGATGGGTGGATGGGTACCTTATGCCACACTTTGTCATACCGCAACACCACATGGCATGCAACACGACACGGGATGACACGTAGAACACAGGACAGACAGCGGGCCACGTGGCCATGGCGCACCTCAGCACAACACAGCACGCGGCACGCTGGCTCACAGTGGCACACACGCTCTCGGCCTGTGCCCAGCAGGCTCTGGCCCAGGAGCTGTTGAGCCCCTTTGGAGCACATCCCTGTCAGTAGCCCTCCCCCAGGAAATCAGACGAGTGGCCGCCGCAGGGCGAGGCTACCGGGCGGTAAAGACGGGACCTTGCTTAGAAGGGCTTATCGCGTGAGCCCGCAGCTGCCCCTGCCTGGTGGGGCTGAGATGCCTTGGGGCTCCTGCATGGAGTGCGGGGGGGTGTGGGCTCCACTCCAGCCCAGCGGCTCCACCTCAGCGGTCAGTCGCCCTGGCCCCCCTCCCTCACAGGGACGGCGGCCTGGGCTCTGGACCCCCTGTGGTGTGTGCTGAGCCTGCGTGGTGACCCTTTCCCTGCAGCTGGAAGTGCCTCGGTGAGAGCCTGCTGGCCACATACCACCACCTCACCACGTGCGAGCCCCCGCGGCCCAGCCTGGGCAAGAGGATCGACCTGTCTGACTATCAGGACCCCGGACAGCGCCCTGTGTCCCCCGAGGAGGTGGCGCCTGTCAGCGTGCTCCAGCCAAGCCCTGCCAGCGCCAGCCCTGCAGCCTCCGTGGCAGAGCCTGTGCTGACATTCACCCCCGTGCCCACGGCCAGCTTCCCACTGCACAGCCCCAGCCTGCTGGAGACGGGCGTCCCCACCGGTGAGCGGGCCCCGGGGAAGGCTTCAGGGGACCCCATCTGCTGAGCGGCAGTGAGAGTTGGAGAGCCCTGCCCTCTCCAAAGGCCGGGTCCTGCCACCACCTGGCCCTGCAGGAGAGCTCCGGGCTGCTGGCCAGCCTCCCTCCACAGTGGGGCCCTGGGGGTGGGGTTGGCCTCGGGGACAGTTCCTCAGGCCCCTGCCTGCTGTGCTGCTGGGCACTGACACTCCCAGCTTAAGCAGCAGCCAGCAGTCACTGCCGTCTGTGGTCATGTCCATTGGAATGGCATTACTGATTTTTATCATCATTGGAGCCTTCCAAAAACACTTCGGACCAAAGCTTCTGAGCCTTTTCTTGATTTCTGTGTCACTGATAAAGCCTATGTGGCAGCTGAAGAAGGTTCTGAATGAACATGTATGTAATGGTTTCTAACTTTTTAACTTCATCACGAGTGACACCTGTCTGCTATGAATCACATGACCCTCTTGCCCGCATCCTGTCACTGGGCCTTGGGCCTGGGCAGTCAGGGTGCCTGCTGCTTGCTTAGCCCCGTCCCAGGACAGCCAGTGGGGGGGCTTTGACCCTGAGACCCTGGCATTCTGTAGCTATGGAAAGTAGTCTTGAGGCCTGGCCTGTGGGTGAGAAAGGGGTGAGGTTAAGGGATGTGAACTGGCCTTTCCTCAGGCTCTGTTTCGATAGAGGGGATGGAAATTTCCTGAACGTCCGAGGAGCCACACATTAAACGCGCAGGCAGGTTATAAAAGGACTGAGCACTTTGAGGTGCGTTTCCCTGGCCCAGCTCTCCTGAGCTTCCGACTCACTCTCTTTGTAAAGGTGATGTCTCCGGGGGAGATAAATCCAAGAAAGGGGTGAAACGGAAGAAGATTTCCGAGGAGAGCGGGGAGACGGCGAAGCGGCGGTCTGCCCGCGTCCGAAACACCAAGTGCAAGAAGGAAGAGAAGGTGGACTTCCAGGAGCTGCTGCTGAAGTTCCTGCCGTCCAGGTGCGGCCTGTTGGTCTCGGCAGAGGAAGCACACAGCCTCCCGCCTCCCTCCCACCTCTGGTTCTGGGGCCACCCTCCCCTGTGGGTGCCTCCTCCGCCCCTGGATGGGGGCCTCCGAACGTCCTGAAGGCAGGAAGCGGGACTCGAGTGTCTTCAGAGCGGGGGCTGCCTGTTCATGCCTCACGCCTGGGCCTCCCGTTGTTCAGGCGCAGATGCCAGGACAGCCCGTGGGAGGGGCCCGTGCTCAGGGAGGTGCCCGCTTGGCTTCTCCAGGCTCCGCAGGGTCCCTGGAGCTTGAGAAAGTGGATGGCGGGTTTGGGAGGCGTCCCGTTTCTCGGGCTCCTGAGAGAAGCCTCCCAGGAGGAGGTGGGCCCGGCTGCCCGGGGAAAGGGGTCTGCGCCCCCGCGCTTGTCCCCTGGGTCTTCTCTGGCCCCGCGTCTTGCCCTGTCCCCTCCCTCAGACGCTCTGGGCCTCAGTGCCTGTGCTCTCCCGGGTGCGGTGCTAGACTTCCTACTCCCCGCCCGAGCGCAGAGAGCAGGCGGGTTCTCTCTGCCCACCGACGTTTGAGGGGCACGTCTCGTAAGCCAGGGTGTCCTCTCCCGTGCCCTGTGTCTGTGTCTGTGAGACTCTACCCCGTTTTCTCCCTCCTGTGGTCCTGGGGTCTGGGAGGTGGCCGTGTGTCTGTGAGCATCCTTCTTGGGTCCTCAGCTGGCTCTGGCTCCTGACCGTCGGCTCCAGGGTGGTGCATTCAGGCTGACGAGGGCGGGGCCGGCCAGGAGCTTCCTGTGGCTTGTGAATCTCTCTGGCCACAGGGTTTGGTTTTCCTAGTTCTCTGCTTTTCTGTTTCTTTGGGGAGAGGGACGTGCCCAAGTGGGGCCGTTCTCAGTGGGAGCAGGACGTGGGCTCTCAGGTGGCTTCCTCCCGAGCAGAGCAGGCCTCCCGGCGGGAGCCCCGGGGTGCTTCACCCTACC
The DNA here is from genome assembly GCF_000754665.1 of Bison bison bison. Taxonomy (NCBI): domain Eukaryota; kingdom Metazoa; phylum Chordata; class Mammalia; order Artiodactyla; family Bovidae; genus Bison; species Bison bison. The sequence goes on along the minus strand of NW_011487506.1, from coordinate 19,530 downwards.
CCCTCCCGCTGCCCTGCCTGGGTCCTTGTTCCCCAGCCCTGCTGGTGGGGAATAGTGTCTTCCTTCTCTTTTACCTTAGTTTCAACTGCTGGTTTCCTGTGTGGTTTTCACGTCAGCTTCCTCGAATGGCTGGCAGGGGCTCACAGTGGCTTGCTGGGTGTGGTCCCCAGAGAGGGCAGCGGTGCATTTGTGCATCCTTGGGGGGCGGCGGGGACAACTGAAAGCAGAGTCCCTGGGGGGTCTGCCGGGAGAGGTCCCCCTCCCCTGAGCCCAGAGCACTGTGAGGCATCGTGGAGGTGCTGCCTGCCCCCCCTGCTCCCCCAGCCTGCTTTGGCCTCAGCATGTGGAGGCTTGGCTGACTGCTGTCCAGGCGAAGTCCTGCGGCCGCTGTCTCCAGTTCCCTGTGGGTATCAATCCTATGTGGGTCCTTTCTGTGTTTCCCACTCGAAGGTCAGCTTCCTGTGGACAGGGGTCGCCGCAACCCCGGCTGTATTCCAACCTTGGCCTGATGCATGGTGACCACCTAATGGGATGGGTGAAGGCAAGCATGGGCCAGACCTGGCCACGAAGGCTCGCAGAAGCGGAGCCCCCTTCCCTGGGGCCAGCCGGGCTGGTGTGAGTCTGGTGTGTTCCCTGCAGGTTGAGAAAGCTGGACCCTGAGGAGGAAGATGACCCCTTTAACAGCTATGAAGTCCCGCCAGAGGCCAAGCTGGAGAGCTTCCCCAGCACGGGGCCCCACAGGCTGTCCTCCGACTTGGCCACGTTCGTGGAGTCTGGTAGGAGGGGCCACGGGCGCTGCTGGGGGCATGTCTGGGCGGGGGCCCGGGGTGGCCCAGGGCTGCCCGGCTCTGTCCCACCTGAGCTCTGAGCTCGGCCGGCTGAGGCGCTGGACCGTGCTGGCGCGGGCCTTGCTGGTCCGATGGTGCGTCTCACTGCTGGGGGTGGCTGAGTGCTGGGTGCTGTTCTGCTGCCTGAGACCGTGCCCCCTCGGGCCTAGAGGTTCAGACAGGTGCACCCACAGCTGTGGGGGGCGTGGGCTCGCCACACTGCTGTCCTCCTCTCCCGAAGAAGGCAGGCCTGGCGTGGAGGACCCCCTCACGT
>NW_011487506.1:17147-17793 GCF_000754665.1 Bison bison bison | reverse complement strand
TCCCGTCGGGCCCCCCCATGTCGGCCCTCCCCTCCCTTTGGGGCCCCACCCTCACGCCGGGCCCCTCCTGCAGAGGAGCAGGACGTGCAGGCCTTCCTGCTGGGGAACCTGAGCAACGGGGGCATCCTGGAGCTGATGATGCGTTTCCTGAAGAGCATGGGCCACAGGTTCCTGCTGCGCTGGCCGCCGGGCCTGGCGGAGGTCGTGCTCAGCACCTACCACAGCTGGCGGAGGCACAGTGCCAGCCTGCCCAACCCGCTGCTCAGGGACTGCAGCAACCGGCACATCCAGGTGGGTCTGCGGGGCACTCTGGCCCCTCTTCCTCGGAGGAGGACGGCTGCTTCTAGGGGCAATGCTGGGGGTGTTCAGGGCTCCCAGAGGTGGAGGAGCCCCGGCTCACAGGTGCTCAGGGACGTGTGGGTCAGGGGCCCCTGGGCAGGCAGCCTCTCCTGGGACACTCCTGGGACTGCCTCCTGGCAGCATCTGCCCGGGTCTGCTCCCCCAGGGCAGGGTGGAGCGGTGGCGGTGCCGAGCTTTGGTCCCTGGACGGACTGCTTGGTCACTTCTTAGCTGTGCTCCCTTGGCTGGGCTGGCACCTCCTTACTGCTGAGCCTCAGCTTCCTGGTGTGCGGGGGAGCCATGCACC
>NW_011487506.1:16091-17047 GCF_000754665.1 Bison bison bison | reverse complement strand
CTGAAGGCCTGTGCTTGGCTGGTGGCAGGGCCACCTCTTGCATGGGATGGTCCCCAGGACCAGAGGCGGGTGGGTCTCACCGGTGTTCCTGAGTCCGTCCCAGGGAGGTCCGTTTGTCTGTCCTTAGATCCAGCAGCAGCCACTGGTTAGGACTCACCGAATGGATAGCCGGTAGAGAGCAGAGTGGCGTCCCCATCAGGGTCGAGTCTAGCTGAGGCTTCTTCTGTCCCCACCCTTGGCCCTGGGCCCCGTTGCTGACCCCGCGCCCGTACTGCAGGAGATGATGCTGATGTCCCTCTCCTGCATGGAGCTGCAGCTGGACCAGTGGCTGCTGACCAAGGGCCGGAGCTCTGCAGGTAGGCCCCTTCCGTGTTCCCTGGAGGTCCACTTTCTGGAGTGGGCAGGAGCCGGGGACCGAGTCACTCCTCCAGGAGCACATTTCCTAGGTCACTTCATCAGGCCAGGAAAGACCTGGGTCTCTGAGAAGTGGCTGGGCCCCACAGGAGCCACCCACCTGCTGGTGACTCGGGATGAGGGCCGTGGCATCTCCGTTTCCTCAGTTCATCACAGGACGCTTTGCGTGTCCCCAGATACGCCAGCTCAGTCTGCTTGGTGAGGGCCACGAGCCCCAGGGTTTCTGCATCCCTGTTGGGCCCGTTGGGCTCTGACGCCGGCCACTTGGGGCCATGGGGCTCCGCAGGCTCAGGGCCTCAGCGAGCAGGAGGGCATCTGGGCCCTGCTCACGAGGTTGACTCCTTCCGGCCTGACGGTTTTCAGTGTCTCCTCGGAACTGCCCCGCAGGCGTGCTGAATGGCAGGTTCGGCCCCGACTTCCCAGGGGCCCACTTCCTGGGGGACCTCCTGCAGCTGTCGTTTGCCTCGTCCCAGCGGGACCTGTTCGAGGACGGCTGGCTGGAGTTTGTGGTCCGCGTGTACTGGCTGAAGGCTCGGGTCCCG
>NW_011487506.1:14547-15986 GCF_000754665.1 Bison bison bison | reverse complement strand
CGGGAGGGTCTCGTGGGCCCCACAGACCTAGAGAGGTTGCCTTGCAGCCTTGGCCCTTTGCTTGTGCTTCCCGAGAGCTGTGTGGAGCACCGGGGCAGGCTAACTGGCCCCCAGCCCCCTGAACACCGTGGCACCCTTCAGTTGGTTCTGGAGTGGGGCAGGGCCAGTCGAGTCACAGCTCTGCCACCTTCGCTTGAGCTCTGGACAGGTTCTGGGCCGCGTGCCCCGGCCACAGGGGTCACCGTGCCCCCTGGGGCCCTGGTGTGAATCATTCGTTCATTCACCCATTCAGCAGATACGTGCTGAGCCCCACTCTGGCCAGCTGCTGTGTAGGGGGGAAGGTGGGCATTGGCCAGCCCACCCCCATGGTGCCCCCCATGTGAGGGGCTTGGGAGGCAGGCCCTGGCGAGCACGGTGAGTGCGCCTCCTCTGCCCAGGGAGACATGGAGCAGGCCCTGGAGAACTACGACATCTGCACGGAGATGCTGCAGAGCTCGGCCGCTGCTCGGGCCGCAGCGGGGGCTGAGCAGAGAGACGTGGTCATCCGCCTGCCCAACCTCCACAACGACTCCGTGGTCTCCCTGGAGGAGGTGAGCAGAGCTTCCTTGACGGTGTTTTCCTGTCAAAGGCCGGACCTGTCCGTGCGGACTAGGAGACAGGGCGGGAGGGGGCCTGGGAGAGGCAGCCCTGGTGTTCAGGGTGCCGTGGACTTGAAGGCTCCACCCTGATGGAGCACCTGCTGGGGGCCGGGGGCTGGGGGCCGGAACAGGGTGGGGGGTGTCTGCTGGGGGTGGGGAGGGTTTTTGCTTGGTCCCCAGGCCCGTGTGTGGGGGCAGCTCCAGCAGGATGAGGGGAAGCCCCCAGAAGCAGACCACCACTGCTCTGGCCCAGGGCTGGCCAGCGGCCTGTGGTTCTCCTCCTGTCCTCACTGTGCAGCCCCCGACCCCCACCCACAGCTCCGTGTCTGTGACACGTCCTTGGGCTGAGGGTGGCCATCAGGCCCTGCAGAGTGGCTTCAGGGCCAGGCCCAGTGCAGCAGCCTGCTACCCCTGTCCCGCAGGCCTCCTGGCAGAGAGGGCTCCAGGGGTCGGTGGTGGGTGCTGGCCTCTGGTGGGGGCCTGCTTGGTCTCTGAAGCCTCGTATCCCGGCCCAGGGGTCTGGGTTGCTGAAGTGTGACTGGGAGGCTGGCTAACTGTTTTGGCGCTCTCTGTCTGGAGTCTGTGCTTTTGGGGTAGTTGTGTTTTTCGGTGTATTTGTTCTTTGGAGACTGGAACGCCTTGACCCTCACAGAGGTACTGTCTGTAAAGCAGCCGCTTGCTGTGAATGCCTCTCGTCTGCGTCTGATAAGGGCAGAACCCTGGCCGCCTCAGGGGGCCCGCAACGGCTTGGTCAGCCAGTGATCCGGGCCTTTTCCAGATTGACAAGAACCTGCGGTCACT
>NW_011487506.1:11708-14447 GCF_000754665.1 Bison bison bison | reverse complement strand
CCTGCGGTCACTGGAGCGGTGCCAGTCTCTGGAGGAGGCCCAGCGGCTGTACGAGGCCGGCGACCACCGCGCCGTCGTACGCCTACTGCGCCCCACCTTGCGTCCCAGCGGCTGCGACCGCGCCAAGCACCTGGAGTTCATGACGTCCGTGCCTGAGAGGCCGGCCCAGCTGCTGCTGCTGCAGGTGAGTGCTCCCGCCTCGCCCGCGCCCTCTGCCGTCTCCTCTGAGGGAAGCGGAGCGAATTCCTCCCCGCAGCGGCAGTGGGCGAAGGTGGTCAGAAGGTGCGCTCAAGGGAACCCCGCCTTTGGCTCTCAGCCTCGCGTGGCTAGTCGGGCTCAGCCATCCATTCACCTGATGGTCCATCTGCCTTTTTTTGCTTTTTATTTTCTTTTTTTCTAAATGCATTTTTCTACTTTATTGCTTGGTCTTCTTTTACTGGTTTTAAAATTAATTGTTGAGTACGAATAAAACTAGATGAAATCCGTGTACATCGACAAAACAAAAGCACGGTGAGCTAACCAGCCCCGGAGAGTCGCACCGCTGAGGGGAAGGAGTGAGCGTGGGTGAGGCCTGTGTGCGCTTTCAGCCCCTGCATGCCCCACCCCCAGCGCCCAGGGCCTAGCCGGGCGTGGCGTCTGTGGGGCAGGGCATTCCCGCATCTCATCCCGGCCCGATGCTCGCCCTTGCCCCAGAGGCCTGCTGTGGGGCCTCACGAGCTCGGGCGTGTGGGCGTCCTGCCGGGCGTGTGGGCGTGGAGGAGAATGCCCGGGGCGTGCTGGGCGGTGCGGGCTGGGCTGGCAGCTCCTCCCTCAGACTCGTTACCTCCCTGGGGCCTTCCGCTTGGGTTTGGGAAGGGAGCCCCAGCTTCTCTCAGGATTCGTGAACTGGAAAACAGATAAGAGGTGTGGCTGGGAGCAAGTGGAACCAGAAGGGGAGGCAGGGAGTGAGGAGGAGGGGAGAGGAGGTCAGGCAGCCCTGCGTGAGGACGGGGAGGAGCTGCGATGCCCTCGGTGCCCTCACTGGGGGTAGGGGGCAGCCAAGTGTGTCCAGGGAGGGGCCACCCAGGGGCTCAGGTGCTCCTGCTTTGTGGTCTGGAGCTTCTGGGTGAGAGGACAGCACCCCCCCCCACTGCCCACAGCCCCGGAGGGATGGGCACATGCTGAGGAGGCACCACGCCGAGCTGGGCTGAGATGAGGCCGGCCGGCTGCCCGGGAGCTGCTGCTGCCCGCGCAGGAGTGACTTGATGTTTGCCCAGCTTCCTGTTGGCGGAGTGTGCTTTCTTTTTGGTTTGGACACTTCTGATAAATTAAAGGTCTTAATCTTTTCCCACTCAAGTGCTTTTGTCAGTTTTTTCTGATTTTAAATTGTAGCTTCTGAAAAAAAAAATAAATTGCAGCTTCTGTTTTCTTTGATGTACAGAAGTTTTGAATTTTTAGCGCATCAAATCTCTTGATGTTTTCACACGGTGGTGCATTTGTTCATTATGCTTGGAAAGCCTTTCCGAGGCTCGAGCAGCCTTCGTCCTGTGGTTGCAGACTCAGGGTGGAGCTCCTGCAGTGCGCCTGGCACGAGGCAGGTGGGGGCCCTCTGACGGAGCCTGCTCTCCACAGCGAGGCCGGCCGGCGGCGTGACAGTGCACAGGCGGGGGTCCGTGCGCTGGGCTTCTCCCAGCCACGGTAGGTGTGGGGTTTGTGCTTGTAACCCGCTTCTCTGAGCGTTTGTAGGGCGGGAGCCTGACTTGGAGCCCCCTCTGGGACACGCAGGAGGCTCAGTCGCCCCGGGTAGATAAGCTGCCTGCCGCGTTCTTCAGCATAGGGTGGTTTCCTCACGGTCGTGTGGATTCCAGTCCTGATGTTTTGGGTTGCTGTTTTAGCACGATGTTACTGCAGGTCGTTGTGTCTTCTGACTGTGCGTTTTCAGTTTATAGACACCCTGGTGATTTTTGCGTGTTAGCTTCAGACGTAGCCACTTTACTGCATTCCCATTATCCCTGACGGCCTGTTTTGGGGGGATGGTCTGTTGCCCCAGGCCGGGGTGACCTGTCCTCAGTCGCTAGCAGGTACTCTTCTGCCTTCTGGCTTTTTCTGGCCTCGAGCACTGGGAGTGGTGTCACACGAGGGTGATGCTGGGGGCCCCAGTCTTTTCCTTGACTTTGTCACAGCCTCACCTCCTGTGTGCTCTCATCGAGAGGGCTCGGCTCCGGCTGCGGCCTCCACCTCTGCCCATGGGCTCAGCACACCTCAGCAGCTCCTGCCCGATGCACCAAGAAACACAGGACGGCCCTGCCATCCCCGCCCCAGGCCCCAGGGCCCAGGGGAGCGTGGCTGCCGTGTGTCCTTACCCTCTCCTCCTGCGCAGGACTCCCTGCTCCGGCTGGAGGACCACCGGCAGTGCTTCGAGTGCTCCGACGTGGCTCTGAACGAGGCGGTCCAGCAGATGGTCAACGCCACCGAGACTGCCGCCAAGGAGCAGTGGGTGGCCACGGTGACCCAGCTGCTGCAGGGCATGGAGCGGGCTCTGTCGGCGGATGGCAGCACCCTGCGGGACTTGTCCGCTGCCGGTGGCCTCACCCGGCTCACCAACAACCTCATCCAGGTAACCTGGCCGCTTCCCTCCCCGCCTGCCCCCAGCCAGCGCCTGCAGCCTGGCGAGCTGCCCGCCGTGACACCCCGTCCTGCAGGTCATCGACTGCAGCATGGCTGTGCAGGAGGAGCCCAAGGAGCCGCACGTGACCTCCG
>NW_011487506.1:10396-11506 GCF_000754665.1 Bison bison bison | reverse complement strand
TCCTGTACCGGGTCATCCGGCAGGAGGAGGACGCTTTCCGCTCCCTGTGCCACCAGCAGCAGCTCCAGAGCCCGGCGGACGAAGGTGCGGGGATGCAGGGGCCTGCCTCTTGTCTGTCTGCATCAAGCTACGAGCACGTCTGGGCTCGGGTGCCAGAACTTTCCTGGACGGAGGCAGAGGCAGCATCTTCGTGGACCGGGTGGTGGGGCGGGGCCACGGAGCGCGCCCTGCTTCCCGTCGAGTGCAGGGGGCGAGCCCCGTGCGGAGTGGGGCCCCGGGGCCTCGAGCCACCGGCTGCTCCTGGCTGGGGGGCTGGGCGGCACAGGGCACGTGGGCACGGGCTCCACTGCGCGGCTATGACCGCAGGCCAGTCAGGCAGCCTCGCCCGCTCTGGGGACAGTGGCACGTCTCAGAGTCGCCGGAGGGCAGCCGGAGCAGCAGAGTCGCAGCCGCAGCGTGGGCTGGGCCAGCTCCAGCGGCGGTGCTCAGGGTGGGCCTGCGGGGCGAGCAGGGCCTTCGCAGGCTGGCACTGGAGCCTGGGCAGCACCTGCGGACCTGTGCTCAGAGGGCGAGGCTAGAGCAGACCAGTGGCTCAGTGGCGTTCGGCCAGGAGTGTCGATACCTCCACCAAGTGCGCGCTATCCTTAGGTTTTCTTGCGTTTTCAGTATAAACTTGATGAAGGTACACGTGACTTTTATATAGCTGTGATTACCACACACACGTGTATGTGTTTATTCACCAGCTTGAAACTGCATTTACTGGGGGTTTTCGCTAGTCCCTGGCCGGGTCAGCCAAGTGCGCGAGCAGTGCAGTCAGCCGTGTTGCGGCGCCCACAGAGCCCACGTGCTCTCCTGCTTGGAGGGCTGCACTCTGCAGCTGTCTGTCAGCGGCTCTCTGCTTGTCAGGCCTCTGTGAATGAGAACTTCTGGGCCTGACGGTTCATGGTCAGGGGGAGAAGCAGGACCACCAGCAGCACCCACAGAGCCCTGTCTGAGGCCTGGTGGATGGCCGGGCAGGGGGGACACACAGCCGTGGGGTGGCTGGGCAGGGCCCCCGGAGAGCCGGGCGTGTGGGCAGGCTTGGGGAGGCGCAGGCAGAGGAAGGCGCCC
>NW_011487506.1:6957-10296 GCF_000754665.1 Bison bison bison | reverse complement strand
GGGAGCTCCCTGCTTGGCCCGGCCCGTGGCCGGCGGCGCTGCTGTCTACTGGGCCACACTGGAGGCAGCACCTCATGCGTGCCTTTTTGCTTCTGCTAAATTGACCCTTTTGGATAAATTTTTAGAACAGATATCTTTAGAACTCTTGACAAATAGAGCCTCTGTGTTTTCAAAAAAAGTTCTAATGGTGAAAAATTAAGGTTTATACCTATAAACGTGGATTATTTTTTTATAAAAATAATACAAAAAGTTTTGTGGATTAAGAGTCTTCTGTTAATTATGTAAACACAATATAGTATTTTTAAAAAATTGCCAATAAGCAAACAAGGAAAGGAAGACAGTCCAATGCCATAAACCTTGAACAAGTGGGTGGGGAGACAGGAATCCCAGTGGGCTGGCTGCCCGTGTAAACCAGAACAGCCAGGAGCATACGACTGGACCCGTGGGGGGCGGTGGAGAGCTCACGGTGCTGGAGAAGGTGGAAGACGTGGAGGACAGAGGTGGTCCAGTGTGGGGTGAGGGAGCCCCTGTGGCCGCAGGGAACCCTGCGTCAAGTTCAAGAAGAGGTCCCTGAGTGGTAGCTTTAGCGCCGAGCCTGCAGGTCGGAAGCGTGTGGTGTGTCCCCTAAAGGCTGATACACAGCAGTCTATATCCAGGTCCATCATGGCCAAGGGGGTCTTCTGAGGACAAAGGCATGTTAGGTTTCTAAACTGAAGAAGCAGTTAAAACGAGGTTTGTTTCAGATTTTTCCCTGGCACGGTTCAGTGCCATTGGAGTGACGTCCGTGTGTCGACGTGGTTCTCACGGCAGGCACGTGTGGGCCGAGGCACGCAGCCGGGTCGTTTGTAATCACAGTGGACTCCAGCTCCTTGAGGGCGTCTCAGGAGCATGGCTGGAGGACAGTCAGTAATCCAGCGGGAGGCAGGAAGGGAGAGTGCCGGGAGAGAACGTGCCTCGGGAGGGAGCCAGCAGCCAGGCTGAGCGCGTGCAGAGCGGGACGTCCGCGTTATCCTGGGCAGCACCGGAGCAGTGTGCACGAGCCGGCAGATGGAGCCGGGACAAGCCGCCACCGACCCAGGTGGCAGAGCATCCAGAGGGCTTGAACTTCCTTGTGTTCTGACTTTTTTAAGCAGTGCTTTTCAAAGTTTTTTTGGCTGGGACTGACCAGTAATAGAAAGTCTGACACAGGTGTCGTGAAGGAGCCCTGGTTCTGCTGGGCGGGGCTCGCCCTAGTACTCTCTGTCCTGAGCCGACGGTTTCGGCTCAGAGTCTGAAGCACACCAGGAGTCCAGAGCAGCTGGCGACAGTGCCAGCGCGCACAGGCATTAGCCGGGACTTGGTCGCTCTTCCTCCTCCTGTGACAGTTAGGGAGACCTAAATGTGAGGGTTTGGAAGTTAAGCAGTGGTGTGTGCGGTGTGGGCTCTACCGTTGTACATGACTTACCTGTGTCTTTCAAAGTGCCTCACACGTGCATGGAGAGATGCTTCCTGGGATGTTCACCAGATGTCAGCCCGGTTATGGCCGGGGCCGGCGGGCGGGGCGCCCTGCCGCCTGGGGATGGGCCCTCCCTGCTGTATACCTCCCCGCGTGAGCTGAGCTGCTTTCTGATAAGCGCCTTCTAGGGTGGTAAAGCCAGACGCGTCATCACTGATTTAAAAAGAAAAAGATGAGAAAGGAAAGTGGGGCAAGCAGGGGGCCCACTGTGGGGCCCTTGGTAGATGGGGCGGGGTCCCGCTGCTCCCCGCTGCGTGCACGCTGACACCCCGTCGCCCGGTCTCTCCCCAGCGTCGGCCGAACCGCCCATGCTCCCCTCGTCCCTCATGCTGCTCAACACGGCCCATGAGTACCTGGGCCGGCGGGCCTGGTGCTGTAACTCGGACGGGGCCCTGCTGCGATTCTACGTAAGTGCCGCCCCCCGCCCGCCGTCAGCCCTGATCTGGAACGTGCGTGCACGTCCTGTGTGGCTCTCTGCCCTCTCCGCCTCTCTCTCTCTAACACTTAAACTTGTTGACTCTGTTTCTTTGGTGATTATAGATTCATTCAGACTAAAGTCTGAATTCATTCATTCTAAAGTCAGTTCTGTTTTTCGGAGTAGGGTTCACGTAAGCATGAAATTGTTCAGGCGTTTGCTTCGGATTTTACAGCCTCTGCAGTGCCCCTCCCCACTCCAGTGTTCCTGTCTGGAGAATCCCAGGGACGGGGGAGCCTGGTGGGCTGCCGTCTACGGAGTCGCACAGAGTCAGACCCGACTGAGCGACTTCACTTTCACTTCTCACTCTCATGCATTGGAGAAGGAAATGGCAACCCACTCCAGTGTTCTTGCCTGGAGAATCCCAGGGACGGGGAGCCTGGTGGGCTGCCATCTATGGGGTCGCACGGAGTCGGACACGACTGAGCGACTCAGCAGCAGCGGCGGCGGCGGGGCCCCTCGTCCTGCCCATGTGTCACCACCAGCGTCCCTTATCTGCGCTTCCTCGTCCTTTGTTGAGAAGTCTTGCATGGGCTTGGTTGCAATCAGTTTCTTCACCTAAACCAGCTGTTGGCTAACCAGTGTTAACCAGCTGTTGGCTAACCAGTGTTAACCAGCTGTGAGCCTGCTTTCTCTTTGCTTTCTGGGTCGTTGAGTAGCACTCTAATATTAATTACTTTTTACTGTGTGTGGATTTGCTCTGCTTTTTCTAACTTACTGAAGTAAACGCTTATGTTGATCACTTTCTTTTTTTTTTTTTTTTAATTTTATTTTATTTTTAAACTTTACAATATTGTATTAGTTTTGCCAAATATCGAAATGAATCCGCCACAGGTATACCCGCATTCCCCATCCTGAACCCTCCTCCCTCCTGCCTCCCCTACCCTCCCTCTGGGTCGTCCCAGTGCACCAGCCCCAAGCATCCAGTACCGTGCATCGAACCTGGACTGGCGACTCGTTTCATACATGATATTATACATGTTTCAATGCCATTCTCCCAAATCTCCCCACCCTCTCCCTCTCCCACAGAGTCCATAAGACTGATCTATACATCGGTGTCTCTTTTTCAGTCTCATATACAGGCTTATTGTTACCATCTTTCTAAATTCCATATATATGCGTTAGTATACTGTATTGGTGTTTTTCTTTCTGGCTTACTTCACTCTGTATAATAGGTTCCAGTTTCATCCACCTCATTAGAACTGATTCAAATGTATTCTTTTGAATGGCTGAGTAATACTCCATTGTGTATATGTACCACAGCTTTCTTATCCATTCATCTGCTGATGGGCATCTAGGTTGCTTCCATGTCCTGGCTATTATAAACAGTGCTGCAATGAACATTGGGGTACATGTGTCTCTGTCAATT
>NW_011487506.1:4001-5970 GCF_000754665.1 Bison bison bison | reverse complement strand
TGTCAAAGATAAGGTGTCCATAGGTGCGTGGATTTATCTCTGGGCTTTCTATTTTGTTCCATTGATCAATGTTTCTGTCTTTGTGCCAGTACCATACTGTCTTGATGACTGTGGCTTTGTAGTAGAGCCTGAAGTCAGGTTGATCACTTTCTAATACACCTGCAGTAAAGATGATTGGTTTCCCCAAGTACATGTTTAGGTGCGTGCCATAAGTTTTGATATTTGCTGTCTTCATGTAACCCATTTCTAACTTTACTGAGTTACGTTTAGAGGATCTGGTCTGTACTGTGCCTGCTGCTGCTGCTAAGTCGCTTCAGTCGTGTCCGAGTCCTAGCGACCCCATGGACCGCAGCCTACCAGGCTCCCCCATCCATGGGATTTGCCAGGCAAGAGTACTGGAGTGGGTTGTCTGTGGAGACTCGCTTTTTATTTCTAGTCTTGATGGAAAATGCCACTGATAGTTGAAGAGGGCTTGCGTTTGCTAACAGCAGGGCATAACGATGTGGCATAATCTGTGGCTCTGCCTCCACAGATTCACCCATTGGCTGTTGAGATCACCTTCTCTGAGGGCCTCACTGGTGTCTGCCATAGGTCCCCGCAGCCCTAACGGGACTCACCGTCTGCCGCGTGACTAACTCTAATTCACACCCCTCCGGGGCAGCCTGAGGGTCCCACGGGCAGCGACGGTGTCCACCGTCATCCTGAACGGTGCCCAGCATGAAATGGTGCTCATGTAGAGGCCCGGGGGGTAGGCAAATGGTGACTTGAATGAGTGTGGCCAGAAGCCGCCTGGGTGCTGGCAGCAGGAGGCTGGGCGGGCCCTCCTCAGGCCCCGTGGAGTGGCCCCAGGGCTGGCGGGCCTCCCCCAGGCGCCTCTTCCCACCCGCCCGCCTGCTAGGTGCGCGTCCTCCAGAAGGAGCTGGCTGCGCCCACCCCCGAGGACGCCCACCCGTACAAGGAGGAGCTGGAGACGGCCCTGGAGCAGTGCTTCTACTGCCTGTACAGCCACCCCAGCAAGAAGAGCAAGGCCCGGTACCTGGAGGAGCACTCAGCCCCGCAGGTGAGCGCTGCCACCTCGGCAAGAAGGGCAAGGCCCGGTACCTGCAGGAGCACTCGGCCCCGCAGGTGAGGGGCTGTGGCGTCAGGGCAGCAGGCCCAGCAAAGGAAGGGCGTCCTTGCAGGAACGGGTGTGTGACTGTGAACTGATTATCCAGAAACGCGGCAGCGTGGCAGTTCTTCAGTAGATTTTTCCCCCTAGTTGGAGTCATACAGATAATTCCTTAGAGAGTTTCCATTCATTTGGTGTTGGGTTTTCAGACTGCAAGTAGGTGTTAGCTCGTGGCCCCTGAACACAGTCAGTGAAGCTTTGATCTGAGGGAGCCCACCCCCAAAGTGCGCGCTCCTGTGGGCACAGTCCTGCTGTGACCCCTTCGCTGTGCAAACTGCCCCCGCCCAGAGCAAGCCCTTGCTCAGTATTTGGCAGCCAGGTGACTGCCCTCCAGTGCGGCCGTGTGGACTCACAGGGGGAGCCCTCAGTCCCGGCGTCTGTCTTTGTGGAGGCCGGGCTCGTGTTGGTTCACGTCCCCCGTCACGCATGTGGGTGTGGGGTCGCCGTCCGTGAGCCGTGTTTCAAGTGCACAGGTGTAGTTTCCGGCTTTCCCGTGTGTGTGACCTTGCTGCCAGGGGCCACCGAGCGTTCGCATGAGGAGCTCTCACCGTGCATGCCCCGATTGCACTCCGACCGCCTGTCTGCCTGCAGGTGGACCTGCTGTGGGAGGACGCCCTGTTCATGTTCGAGTACTTCAAGCCCAAGACCCTTCCCGAGTTTGACAGCTACAAGACCAGCACCGTGTCCGCCGACCTGGCCAACCTCCTGAGGAGGATCGCCAGCATCGTGCCCCGCACCGCGCGGCCCGCCCTGAGCCTGGATAGAGTGTCCGCCTACATCGAGGGCACCTCTGTCGAGGTC
>NW_011487506.1:2203-2633 GCF_000754665.1 Bison bison bison | reverse complement strand
GGAGGGCAGCAGGGTGGCAGGCCTGGCCTGTCAGGGTAGTGCCCGGGCGCTGGTGAGGGGCCTGGAGACCTGTGCCCTGCACGCTCCTCGGGTGGGTCTCTGGCTCGTGGTGCCTGTGGCAGCAGTGTGCTGAGCCGTGCTCCGCCGTGCCTGCAGGTTCGACTCCTGGGCGGGCATGGCCCTGGCCCGGGCCAGCCGCATCCAAGACAAGCTGAACTCCAACGAGCTGAAGAGCGACGGGCCCGTCTGGAAGCACGCCACGCCCGTGCTCAGCTGCTTCCGGCGGGCGCTCGAGATCGACAGCTCCAACCTGTCCCTGTGGATCGAGTTCGGCACCATGTCCTACGCCCTGCACTCCTTCGCCTCGCGCCAGCTGAAGCAGTGGAGGCCCGAGCTGCCTGCTGAGCTCGTGCAGCAGGTGAGGGCGGTG
>NW_011487506.1:0-1067 GCF_000754665.1 Bison bison bison | reverse complement strand
AGTCAGACGAGGGCGGACGTGTCCCCGCAGTTGGAGGAGCGGCGGGACAGCATGCTGGAGACGGCCCGGCACTGCTTCACGTCGGCGGCGCGCTGCGAGGGTGACGGGGACGAGGAGGAGTGGCTCATCCACTACATGCTGGGCAAGGTGGCCGAGAAGCAGCAGCAGCCGCCCCCCGTGTACCTGCGGCACTACGGGCAGGCCAGCCACCTGCTGCACGAGGAGGCCGCCCGCTACCCCAAGAAGATCCACTACCACAACCCCCCCGAGCTGGCCATGGAGGCCCTGGAGGTGGGCTGTGCCGGCCCGGGCGGGCGCGCGCTCCCGTCCCAGCCGCCATCCCCTCCAGGGTGCTCACAGTCCCTTCTCGGGGGCAGCGTCAGCCCAGCACTGCAGCTCCAGGCCCTTGTACCTGCAGCCTGCTCCCTGGGTGCTCGGCGGGGCTCCCAGCTGGGGCACGGGGGAGCCGAGGAGCTGCGACCCTCTGGACCCCTGGGTCACGGTCTTGCATGCTCCTCCCGAGCAGACTGTGCGCCCTGCCTGGGTGTGCGTGTGGGTTCAGGTGGCACGCTCGGGGTCCTCCCTGGCGCGCACGTGGTCCACGAGGCGGGTTCCAAGGACATGGTGCAGGCCTGAGGGCTCCTGGCTTCCTGGGCCTGGGGCTCGTCAGCGCCTTTTCAGGCTGCGTGTCCACCCCACCATTCCTCTGCCCAGAAAGCAGCTGGGAATCTGGGGCAGAGTCTGCTTGCCTACCCCTTTTTTGTATTTATGTATTTGCTTCAGTTTATTAAGTTAACAATCATTAGTGGTTAAGGAAACTAAGAATCGAATTGTTCGAAAGGATTTAAACTGAAAAGTTGAAAGTCCCCGGCAGTCCCAGTTCCCCGCTCGCAGTACTCTACGTTAACAGCTGGGTCCTGTCCTTGTCTTTCTGGACGTGTTTCCTGTTAACACGCAGACACGCAGTGACGTGCTCAGCACTTGATAACCAGTCTTTCTCCCCTGTTGAGATGTAGTGGGAGGGCCTGGCAGGCCCCCCCCGCCGCAGGGACCCAGCCCCTGCTCTG
>NW_011487505.1:19568-20292 GCF_000754665.1 Bison bison bison | reverse complement strand
AAAATGGGCCAAAGAACTAAATAGACATTTCTCCAAAGAAGACATACAGATGGCTAACAAACACATGAAAAGATGCTCAACATCACTCATTATCAGAGAAATGCAAATCAAAACCACTATGAGGTACCATTTCACACCAGTCAGAATGGCTGCGATCCAAAAGTCTACAAATAATAAATGCTGGAGAGGGTGTGGAGAAAAGGGAACCCTCTTACACTGTTGGTGGGAATGCAAACTAGTACAGCCACTATGGAGAACAGTGTGGAGATTCCTTAAAAAACTGGAAATTTATTTATTTTAATTGGAGGCTAATTACTTTACAATATTGTATTGGTTTTGCCATACATCAACATGAATCCGCCACAGGTGTATACGTGTTCCCCATCCTGAACCCCCCTCCCACTTCCCTCCCCGTTAATATAATATATGAAGGGGTCTTTTAGATATAGTTAGGGACATCTGCTCCTTGGGAAGGATGTCACAGTAACTAACAGAACAGATTCATTAGCAGGAGTGAGTTTATTTAAATAAAACACACTGCTACCCATAGTCACAATGCCCAAAGGAAAATCCTGAGGTGGGGGCAGATACAGGGAGTAAATGCCTTTTATTAGGACATTTCACAAAGGCAAAGAGAGGAGAGGAAGATCAGAGCTAAAGCGGCCCTTCCTCCTCCCACCCTGCCTGGTGTCTGCTTCTGCACCTGTCTGGTTGTATGTCCATC
>NW_011487505.1:13733-15718 GCF_000754665.1 Bison bison bison | reverse complement strand
TTTATAAAGCACTTGGCACAAAATAGACAGCAGACAAATATTGGCTCCATTCCCCTTCTTTCTTTTATAAAAATGCGAATAATAAAGAATTAACCTCACTAGGTTATTATAAGGGTGAAGTCAAGTAAGTATACAGGAAATGTTTGTAAACTGTAAGACCCCAATAACATGCTTTATGGAACATTTGTTACGTACCAGACCTATGTAATCAACAAATGTTAGTCAATTAGGTAGACATTAATTAAGTGTCTTCTATACACTGGACACTGTTTCAGGTCCTGTAAGTGATACAGAGATAACAGAGCAAACAAAGTAGGTGAGCCCCTCCACACAAGAACAGAGCATTAAGGACAGGACCTTGAGAGATGCTCCCATTTGGGGTACCAGGGGAGAAGGCAGAGCCAGGAGAAGTCATGGATAAGGACACTCCTATAGCACAGCATCCTCAGAGCCAAGGGAAGACAGGGTTTCAGTAAGTACGGAGGGATTCACAATTTATGCTACATAAATGTGAACATGTTTATGTTCACAGTAACATGTGAATGCTATATGGGCATTCCACAGAGAAGCCAAATAAAATTAGGACACATATGTGTCCCATTCCATGGATAGAGGAGCCTGGTGGGCTACAGTCCATGGGGTCACAAAGAGTCGGACACAACTGAGTGACTACACTTATGTGTCCCTTTGGATTAGGCCTCCCAAAAGTCCTTGGTGACTCAGCTTCGGTGAGAGGAGTCTCAGTAGAGTGTGTGTGTGTGTGTGTGTGTGTGTGTGTGTGTGGAGACAGAGCGGTTACTGTCTTGCTGTGGACTGAGGAATAGGTATGGTGAGAAGTAAGGAGAGAAAGTCCATAGACCTCTGTGAAGGTGCTAAGGAATAAGGCTGAGAAAATGAAGACTGGATGATAGCTGGAAGAAGGCCTGCTGTCCTATAGGAGAGTTTAAATATCTTTGTGGGCTATGGGAAGAAGCCCATAAGGAAAGAGAAGGTCAATAAGAAGGTTATTATGAGACGGCTACCAAGCAGGCAAAATTCCGAGACGTGGGAGATACAGCTAAGGTAAGAGGGACTTTCTTTTTTAAAAGTATAGTTGATTTACAGCATTGTGTTAGTTTCAAGTGTACAGCAAAGTGATTCATATATCTATACACATACACACACATATGTATATATTTTTTCATTTCATTTCTATTATGGTTTATTATAAGATATAGTTCCCTATGCTATACAGTAAGTCCTTGTTGTTTATTTTATATATGGTAGTTTGCATCTGTTAATCCCATACTCCCAACTTATCCTTCCCCATTTTCCCTTTGATAACCATAGGTACCCTGGGCACATAGCTGAAAAAGACGAAAGCTCTAATTCAAAAAGATACATGCACCCCAATGTTCATAGCAGCACTATTCACAAAGCCAAGACATGGAAGCAATCTAATTGTCCACTGATGGCTCAGTCGGTGGTAAAGAATCTGCCTGCAGTGTGGGAGACCCGGATTCGATCCTTGCATCAGGAAGATCTCCTGGAGAAGGGAACAGCAACCCACTCCAGTATTCTTGCCTGAAGAATCCCATGGACAGAGGAGCCTGGCGGGCTACAGTCCATGGAGTAGCAAAGAATTGGACATGACTGAGCAGCTAACATGTTCACTTTCACACTTTAGCATCTTTAGTTCTGAGGCCAGGTCTGGTGTTCACATACCAGCCCCCACAGTGCCTGGGGTGTAGGAATGCAGAGGAGAAGGACAGACAACTCACTAGCTAAGGAAGACTGGCCTTTGGATTTAGCCTTGAGTCCCTGTTTAAGACTTGAGTTGCCCCAAGATTAAGTTATAGCAGAGAAAGACTTACTTGTGTTGACAAATGGCAATTAACAAAGGTGATTAAAAGGGAGAGAAGCTACAGCCTCAAAAATGTCAGCGGTTGGTGTGCAAGAGAGCTCCTTCATCGAATTTTCCTCTGCCCTTCTCATTCCACCTTTTC
>NW_011487505.1:12469-13633 GCF_000754665.1 Bison bison bison | reverse complement strand
CTGCGAGAGGTGGAAGACTCCCCAGAAAACAGTTCTCAGGACAGATCCATGACCTTCTCTGCCGTGAATGTCCATGGCACATCAGCCACACAGGACTGGCCCACCTGCTCTCAAGGTGCCACTCCCAGATTCCACCAGGCCCATTTCACTTTCAGAGGGAGGTCATTCATTCCAATGGGATGTGACAGGTGCCATCTTCAGGCGCCTGGCTCTGCTTCCAGTGGCAGGGACTGTCACTGACTGCAAATCCCCAAGTGCCATGCTGGTCTGAAGAGGGCAAGCCCTGGGATGGGCAGATGACCTATCAAGAGCCCACGAATCCAAGGGGAGATGACAGTGCGATGTCATGGACCGAGCTGGGATCAAGGAAGCTGGACACAAGGCTTCTAACTCCATTTCAGCCACTAATTTGCTGGGCGATGTTGGGTAAGTCACTCTCCCTCCCTGGATCTCAGTGTCCTCCCTGGCATGTGAAGAGGTTGGACTAGATTATCTCTAATGACACTTCCAGCTCTGATAAACAAACCCTGAAATCTAAAAAGCAAGCAAACTCTTTTCTGGAAAAAAATCAAGCTCTGATTCTCTAGGACTTCCACTTAGCTACACTGCCACAAAAGCCCTCATACCAAACACCCACTCAGTACATGCAGTCACTTTCCCACCACCCAAGCGCCATCTAAGACATCAAAACCAGCCATGGGTCCAGTTTGTCCCTCCTGCTGAGCTAGGTCTGGACTTGGGGCTGGGCCATTCCAAAGGATGCCCTGTGAAAGGGGATATGCCATTGACCTCCTAGATTTTAGCATAGGCAGGTAGGGGGACTACCTGGTTTGAATAGATTTCCTCCAAGTTTATATTTTCAAATTCTTTACCATACTGTATCATTGAAAGAATGACACAAATATTTGTACATACCCTCATTAATAATTTGCCATTTGCATACTCTCCCTTCTCTCTCTCTCCTTCCCCACCCCCGTCTCCTATATTATAGACATTATGACACTTCACTTGCAGATACTTCAGCCCATAACTCCTAAGAACAAGAGTGTCCTTTAC
The DNA here is from genome assembly GCF_000754665.1 of Bison bison bison. NCBI lineage: Eukaryota > Metazoa > Chordata > Mammalia > Artiodactyla > Bovidae > Bison > Bison bison. The sequence goes on along the minus strand of NW_011487505.1, from coordinate 12,577 downwards.
TGGAAAGCTTTTTAAGGGCCCTACAATGCTCAGTTAGGGGAACATCTTCAGTCTCTATATAAAGTCCAAAGGGAGTCAAGAAGTATATGAGGTCTAGACTCAGGGAAG
>NW_011487505.1:9826-10755 GCF_000754665.1 Bison bison bison | reverse complement strand
GTGACTGCGGGCTAGTTACTTACTTGTCTTTTGCCTCAGCTTTTCTAACTTAAAAAATGGGAATAATTTTCTCCCATTTCTGCCTCACAAAGATGGTGCCAGGACCTTGTCAGGCTTTGGTGATATGAAATGCTTGGAAGTAATAGAGCTATAGGAAAAAATAAAGTGCTGTAGAAGCAGTGTATCCTAGGAATGCTAAGTAGCTGCAAAGGAACTTCAAGTTTTCCTTGTAAAACTCCACTTAAAAAATGAGGACACTCATGCCTTTCTGAGACTCAGAGGGGTCTCAAATGGTCCGCCATGATTTTACTATGTGTTCACCATAAGTTCAGGTAAACCCTTCCCAAATAGAAAAGCAGGGAGGCAAAATCTTGAGGTCCTAAGGTTTCTAGCCCCATTTAGAGGACACATATGACCCTATACAAACCATGTGGACCTTCTGATAGGACTCCTCAAAAGGGGTTGTGGGGAGGCAGGCTTGCTAATTTCCCACTTCCTTCCATGGATCTGGGAGTAGTTACTTTTGTTATCTCACTTCTGAAATTGCAGAGACCTTCATACTGACCAGCTGGGAAAGTGGGCGGGGGGACGGGGACCCCATTTCATAGAGGAGGAGCCTGGGGCTCAGGTTGCAAAGCAGACATACTTGAAGCATCCATTCAGCCAGTCAGTCAAAATGCCCAACCTCACTCCTGATATTTTAGCTTTAAATGCCATACTCTTTCCACAGTGCCTCCACTGCCTCTTGCCTCACATAAGGACCCCAAGCAGGGAGTCCAAATGAGATAACCTGACTGAAAAAATGCTACATTGACATACACAGGATTCTTAGACAATCCAAGTGAAGGCTCATTTTGAGTACCACTAGATCCTATCAGGAGTCAAGTTTTGAGGTTTGTTCAATTTCTCATGCTACATATTTACCCATA
>NW_011487505.1:9074-9726 GCF_000754665.1 Bison bison bison | reverse complement strand
GTGCCTTCTTAGCTAGTGTATTTTTTTTCCTACACAGCAAACAATGACCTAAGTTAGGAGCAGGGTGCTTGGTTTTTAATTGGAATTGAAATGAGACAACCTTATGAGGCAGCAAGTTGTTAAGCTTTAAGCCTTAAACTATCAGGGTGAGGGCAATTATACCCAATACACCTTGAACACCCTGGGGTGAGGGGTTGCAGGTCCAAGCTAGCAGGTTCTTGGCTGCTCAATTGGGGTCTTATGAACCTCTGCATTCTTGGAAAGGAGATACCATACGGGTTCTGTGGTCCTGCACAGGAGGGGAGTTCTGTATTTTACTCACAGACCAAGTTTCAGATTTTTCTGAGTCACCACAGCCAGGTCCAGAGCCCTGTACTAAGAGCACAATCCCAGCGTAAAGGCCCCAGTCTTTCCCTTACCCAACCTCTTTCTTTACTCAGCAGACAAAGTTATAGTTTTTTTTTCCTATAAGTGGTATTTGCTAACTCCAGAAAATGATATACATTTATTACAGAAAATTTAGAAAATACTAAAATATGGAAATAATAAAACAGTTCAAAATTGCCCATAATTGCATTGCTTAAATAAGAGTCACTACTAAGATTCTGGTGTGTTTCCTGTTAACATTTTTTTATGTATAAGTTTATTATTA
>NW_011487505.1:8115-8974 GCF_000754665.1 Bison bison bison | reverse complement strand
TTATTATTAATTTGTACTGTTTATATAATAGTGTGCATACATTTTGCATTTTGATTATTTTTCACTTAAAATAATCATAAATGATTTTTTTCAAGTTATCATATAGGCTTCCAAACTATACACTTAAAAATAATTGCATGATAATTCATTGAGTTAATCAACATTATATCCACAGTTCAATATCTTGCACACAAAGGACATTTAATAAATATTTGTTGAAAGAATGGATGGATTGATGGATAAACGCATTCCCCTATTATGTGACATTTAGTTAAGGGTAAATATTTTCAAAGGAAACAACACTAAGTAATTAAGTGGCAGAGGACATGGGTCAAAGCAAAAGGAGTTGGGGAAAACTGCTAACTTGACTGTTAAAATTTTTTGAGAATTCTGAACTCCATATTTTCCCTTTTCTTTTTTCCAAATGAGTAGGCTTTGGTTTGCCAAGAGTTTGTTCACAACTATTAACATCCCCATTTTACAGACGAGGAAAACTAAGCCTTAGAGAGGTAAAATATCTTCCTAAGGTTACAGAGCCAGTATATAGCACAGTCGGGCTTCCAGTCTAGGCCTGTGAGCATGCTTAGCTTTGTTCCTTTACTACATCACCACAAGGGATAGTGGTCACGAGTTTGTTCTTCAGGTAGAGCTATTTTAGAAGGAGAGAAACTTCAGTTACTGAAGCCCATTGGATTGGATTGGGCAGGCAGCCTTTATAGGACCCCCTCCCCACACACAAAATCTCATTCAGCAGGGGAAAAAAAAGAAACCCATTGAGACCATCACAAAAGCTAGTGGTATATATGCTCAGGGGAAGAGGTAAGGCAGAGATTTCAATAACCAGAGCCTGAAACTGGAC
>NW_011487505.1:7116-8015 GCF_000754665.1 Bison bison bison | reverse complement strand
GTCAGACTTGTTTGGCTTGGATGACTGGGTATTTGTACAGCAGAAATTGGTAAAAGAGCAGGTCTGGTGAATATTTGTTGACTCTGATTGCTTTTAGAAAACAGAGAAATTGGAAATGATTTAGAAATTGGTATAAAGGCAGAGAGGTACCATGTTTCCCGGAAAGGAAGGGAAATGAGTGGAAACCCTTTAAACTCTGACTACAGCTCTGCTTTACTAAGAATTGCATGGTGAAGTACAGACGATTTTTCCATTTTATGCACCCCTTTTGCTGCATTAATGCTAATATCAGTGGTTAGCAAAGCAAATGTAATAACTGCTCTCCCCAAAGGACCTTTGATTGCAGCTTCCACTCCTCAAGCCTACAATCGAGCTGTTGGAAGAGAATTTTTCATATTCCTTTCTACCTCCTCACTAGCATTTTATCGACAGAGCCCCATTTTCCCAGTAGAGAAAAACAAGGCACAGAGTCAGGTTTGTACAACTGCCAATGGAGAACTGGGTGAGAAATTAAGATGAGGCTGAACAGGTATAGAAAAGGAAATTTCTCTCAGAAGCCCTTCTTGCCCCAAATGGTCCATCCCTGGTGGCTGCTTCTACCCCAGGATTTGGGGGTGGGACTAGTTTACTAGCACCAGGGGCTCCCAAACACTGAACCTATTATGGTATGTGCCCCCATACGCATTTAAAATTTAAAAAACCAAAGCCATAAAGGAAGTGCAATGAAATCTAACACAGTACCACCCCCCATTGAAATATCAAATATCGAATTCTTTCTAAAAATAAATGTTGGTGCCCCTCCTATGTCAGTGCCCTGAGCAAAAGCGTAGGCGGTGGAATCCGTAAGTTAGCGGCAACTGATGGACACCCCATATTCATACACACTTGATGCCATGTTC
>NW_011487505.1:2731-4798 GCF_000754665.1 Bison bison bison | reverse complement strand
TTTCTAGTTTATGTGATCCTGGTATATAGAAGACAAAAATAATTATAAGGGAGTTTTATAAGATGCCTTTTAAGGCCTTTCAGCTCAAACACCCTACCTTTGAAAAGGGGATGGAATGAACCATTCCACCCCTGCCTGGCTTGAAAGCTGTAACTCCAATGAGATCAAGAATATGAAGTCTCCTTTATGAATAACCCCATTGGGAAGAGGGTCAGTATCACACAAGTAGCCCATTCCCAACTAAAGACAGTCATTTCTATTAGAATTAGAAGGTTTTTCCTTAAGCTGAACCCAAATCTCTTTTTCTGGCTCTAGTGCTGACCTTCATGATCCTTCCAAGAGAACAGTGCCAACCCTCTCCGTTCCCCACCCCCACTCACCCCTATTTTCATCCAGGCCAAACCTCCCCAGTTCCTTCATCCATTTAACACGTGACACGGCTACAAGGCTCTTACCCACATCTAGCTGCTCTTCTTTGAACGTGCTCCAAGTTGTGAATGCCCAATGACCTGGCCAAAAGAGGATTTCCAGCTGTGTCCCTGTAAATATAGTCCTGGATGGTTGACTTTCCCTCTGTTGGAAGACCAGGTTCGCACTCACGGTACACAGACACGTAGCCATAAACACACACACATGTACACATTCCCACCTACAATGTCACCAGTGCACACATACTTCACATGCATCACATACTTTTCACACACAATATAACATCACACATGCACATGCCACACACAAATCCCTTGTACATGCCACATAGTTCACACAAATTGCTAATTTATATTGGAAGTACTTTCTTCACCTGAAGAAAAAAGTAAACTCAAGCTCTTTTCAGAGTCTGTATTCTATAGTTGTTTGACATATATTTGCTACTGCATTTCCAATCTGGTGAGACCTGTCCCCCTACATATATCAGTGGGGTACACCACTGCCTACACCAGTTCTATTACTTGTACAGAGCAGCTAATATATGTGAAGTACTACCCAGATGCTGGGCCCCAGCCTCAGTCCTTTACATATGTGATCTCACTTAAGTCATAGAACATCATTTTGAAATAAGTCATTGGTTTGGGGGTACAGTTTTTTGACCAGGTAAGAACTCACTCACATCAATGTAACTTTGTGGTAACTACTGATATTCTGTAGGGCTCCAGCTGCCCTTGGTGCCTCCTCTCAAATGCCTTCCAGAAATCCTCAGGAGTCACAGGGAGGGAGCAGCTGACTGATGATTGGGAAGACTAGGGGAAGCATTCTCAATGTTCCTTTACCCACCCAACCACCTCTTGCTTGGGACATTGTTGGTATGTCAGAGCAATCTTTTGAGGGTGGCAACGGGCAATCGATGACCATATGAAGACATCTGGGAGAAGCATCAATTAGGTATGGAAAGAATGGGGACCCAGAAAGGGCTTCTTTCCCAGGGAAAGGGACAGCACAATTGACCCACTTGAAATTCTGTCCCCAGTTCACTCCTGGCATTGGATTTAGCCTCAGACAATTGGACTTCTGTAAAGCAGCCAAAACTCTAAAGCTAAAGGGACCCTAGGGCCCACTTTACATACAAATTTGATCTTTTCTTGGGGATGGGACCCAATCGTTGCACTGAGACCAGGTCTGGTGGCACTGCACAGGATTACTTCCCAGAGCTGGGGCAAGTTTGCCAATGAGACACCCTGCTTCCCTGATCATGGCATTGGACTAGCACCCCCATCCACCAATTGCAAGACTTTCTGAAGTGCCTTTGAAAATCATTTGTTTGTCAAATGACATTTGTTTGTCAAAAGACATTTCTCCAAAGGAAAAAAAGTGACACTCCAGAGCTTAGGTTCCTAGGTTAGGCCACACTTAACCCATCATAGTATAAAATGCAGCATCTGTGTGATGAAAACTGGCAGAAAATGATACTCTTGCAAGTGTATCTCAGGCTCCACCAGTAGAGCTGACATTCATCAAGCTTAAATATCAAATGACAGAAAGCATATTGGGCATTGATGGAGCAGGATACCAGGTCCCTGAGGGTGATGATGGCAACAGTGAAAGCAACGTCATTCCTTTTTTCAACTTATC
>NW_011487505.1:0-356 GCF_000754665.1 Bison bison bison | reverse complement strand
AAAGGGCACCGATTGGGGTCTTCTCTTATACTTTACCAAAGGGTAGGTTTATTTTCCTTTGACTGCGAACAGTTAGATAACAACTAACTGGAACAGTATTTTAGGTGTTGCAAAGTATATTTCAGAGAAACATCATCTCTCCCCTCATCTACTCCCCGCCCCCCGCAATGTTGGTGGCTGCTAGAAAAAGGGTGGCCTTGGGAGCCTCTCCTAATTTCTAGGTTAGAGTTCAGAAAACAAAAGAAAAAACATAACGGAAGTCGTGGGGGGCAGTTTAGCCAGGGAATATTCACCCTGTCTTTCTCTGGGGTACAATGGCACACATTTAAGAGATGGGGTCAAGACTGGCTCTGATG
>NW_011487504.1:9541-10230 GCF_000754665.1 Bison bison bison | reverse complement strand
GGTCTCCTGCATTTTAGGCATATGCTTTACCATCTGAGCCACCAGGAAGCCACAAATTCATATAGTGAAACTCTAATGTGATGGTATATGGAGCTAGAACATTTGGGAGGTAATTAGGTCATGAGGGTGAATCCCTCATGATAGGATCAGTGTTCATGAAAAGAGGAAGAGACTGTTCTTTTCTCTTCCTGCCATTTGAGAACATATTGTGAAAATAAGGCAGGAAGACAGCTCTCATCAAAAACTGAACCTGCTGGCACCTTGATTTTGGACTTCCCAACACCCAGAACTGTGAGAAATAAGTGTTTGTTTTTTAAACCACCAAGTCTATGGTATTTTTTAATAACAGATTGAACTAAGATTGAAATTGTAAAACAATACAAAAAAATTTCACAATAAAATGTAAAAACTGGTGTTCTATAGTAATAATTTCCAAAAGATTAATGAGATATTATTTTCACTTACAAATTTGTTTTGGATAGTAAAATATAATCTGGCCTAAATCTGCTTCTTCAATGCTTTGGCAATCGTTCATATATTCATATGTATTTGTGTAACTAAACAAGCCTGTTTTCTCATTGGTTCTTCACAAGTAGCTCGTGAAGGAAGCAGAGCAAGGATTAAGTTTCCCTAAGGTCAGTTCTTGGCATAGTGTCTGGGAAATAAAAAAGTACTCAATGAACATTGAG
>NW_011487504.1:4654-5169 GCF_000754665.1 Bison bison bison | reverse complement strand
CATGATGTACTCTGCATGTAAGTTAAATAAGCAGGATGACGATATACAGCCTTGACATGTTCCTTTCCTGATTTGGAACCACTCTGTTGTTCCATGTCCAGTTCTAACTGTTGCTTCTTGACCTGCATAGAGATTTATCAGGAGGAAATTCAGTTGGTCTGGTTTCCCATCTCTTTCAGAATTTTCCACAGTTTGCTGTGATCCACACAGTCAAAGGCTTTGGCATAGTCCATAAAGCAGAAATAGATGTTTTCCTGGAACTCTCTTGCTTTTTCTATCATCCAACAGATGTTGGCATATTGATCTCTGGCTCCTCTGCCATTTCTAAATTCAGCTTGAACATCTGGAAACTCACAGTTCATGTACTGTTTAAGCCTGGCTTGGAGAATTTTAAGCATCACTTCACTAATATGTGAGATGAGTGCAATTGTGCAGTAGTTTGAACATTCTTTGGCATTGCTTTTCTTTGGGATTGGAATAAAAACTGATCTTTTCCAGTCCTGTGGCCACTGCTG
>NW_011487504.1:0-303 GCF_000754665.1 Bison bison bison | reverse complement strand
AATCACCTATCTATGCACCCTCTAGTTCAAGCACCAAGTTTGCCACAAAACCCCATGCTCATAACTTTAGCATCAGCACACAAAATAAGGAGCTTGTGAACATGTGTTGTTACAGAAGACCAAATAGTCTGAGGTCAGGACTCCTTAACCTTGAACAGTTTGTTATAAAAAATGACTTTCTGAACATCCTTAGGAACTTGTTTGTCCCAGATGCACAGCCATGTGGCAGTCAGGTGTCCTCTGTGTATCTATCCTACCCCTCTTCCACAGAGATGAAACATTATATTCAATTAAGTCACTTCA
>NW_011487503.1:10058-10575 GCF_000754665.1 Bison bison bison | reverse complement strand
TCAGTCGCTCAGTTGTTTCAGACTCTTTGTGACCCCATGGACTGCAGCACGCCAGGCTTCCCTGTCTTTCACCATCTCCTGGAGCTTGCTCAAACTCATATCCATTGAGTCAGTGATGCCATCCCAACTGTCTCCTCCTCTGTCTTCCCCTTGTCCTACCATCAATCTTTTCCAGCATCAGTCTTTTCCAGTGAGTCAGCTCTTTTCATCAGGTATTGGAGCTTCAGCTTTAGCATCAGTCCCTCCACTGAATATTCAGGACTGATCTCCTTTAGGATGGACTGGATAGATCTCCTTGCAGTCCAAGGGACTCTCAAGAGTCTTCTCCAACACCACAGTTCAAAAGCATCAATTCTTCAGTGCTCAGCTTTCTTTATGGTCCAATTCTCACATCCGTACATGACTACTGGAAAACCCATAGTTTTGACTACAGACATTTGTCAGTAAAGTAAGTCTCTGCTTTTTAATATGCTGTTTAGGTTTGTCATAGCTTTTCTTCCTAAGAGCAAGCATCTTT
>NW_011487503.1:9602-9958 GCF_000754665.1 Bison bison bison | reverse complement strand
CTATGGCTGCTTTCAGGCTAGAAAGTCAAAGTTAAGTAAATCATATAGCCTGCAAAAGCCATATATTTGTTATCTGGTCATTTACCAAGAAAATTTTTCATTTACCAAGAAAATTTTGCCAACCCCTACTTTAAATAAATAGCCTCCAAAACTTACAGATATTCATACAGTGGGAAGTTTATCTTCTTTACTCCTCCTTTCCTCAAATTAAAATGCATTTTTAAAATGCATAGGACTTTAGGGACAGTTAGCTGCTGCTAAGTCGCTTCAGTCGTGTCCGACTCTGTGCGACCCCGTAGACGGCAGGCCACCAGGCTCCCCCGTCCCTGGGATTCTCCAGGCAAGAACACTGGAGT
>NW_011487503.1:5417-8070 GCF_000754665.1 Bison bison bison | reverse complement strand
TTTTCCAGTTTGTATTCCTTTTATTTCTCTTTATTCTAGGATTGCCGTGGCTAGGATTTCCAAAACTATGTTGAATGAAAGTGGCGAGAGTGGATATCCTTGTCCTATTCCTAATTTTATAGGAAATGCTTTTGACTTTTCACCATTGAGAATGATCTGTGCTGTGGGTTTGTCAGTATGGCCTTTATGATATTGAGGTAGGTTCCCCTGTGCCCATTTCCTGGAGAGTTTTTATGATAAATGGGTGCTGAATTTTGACAGATGCTTTCTGAATCTGTTGAGATGATCATGTGGATTTTTTTCTTCAGTTTGTTAGTCTGGTATATCACGTGGATTTTGCATATATTGAAGAATCTTTGCTTCTCTGGGATAAATCCCAGTTCATCATGGTATATAATCCTTTTAATGTGTTGTTGGATTGGTAGGATTTTGTTGAGGAGCTTTGTGTCTGTATTCATCGGTGATACTGGTCTTTAGTTTTCTTTTTTTTGTGGTATCTTTGTTAGGTTTTGGTATCAGGGTGATGGTGGCCTCATAGAATCAGTTTGGGAGTGTTCTTCCCTCTGCAGATTTTTTGGAAAGTGTTTGAAGAGTATAGGAAGGATAGATGTTTAGCTTTACTCCAAATATTTAACAGAATTTGCTTGTGTAGCCATCTGTTCTGGACTTTTATTTGTTGAATGATTTTTAATTACAGCTTTAACTTCATTACTTATGGATTGATCTGTTTATATTTTCTATTTCTTCCAGGTTCAGCCTTGGAAGATAGTACTTTACTAAAAATTTGTACATTTATTTCAGGTTGTCCATTTTATTGGCATATAGTTGCTTATAGTAGTCCCTTATGTATTTCATAGCATGAGTTGTAATTTCTGCTTTTTCATTTCTGAGTTTATTGATTTGAATCCTATCCTTTTTTTTCTTGATGACCTTGGCCAAATGTTTATCAACTTTATCTTCCCAAAGAACCAACTTTTAGTTTTATTGATCTTTATTTCTATTTCATTTATTTCTGCTTTGGTCTTTATGACCTATTCCTTCTGCTAACTTTAGGGGTTTTTCCTATCTTTGTCTAGTTGCTTTAGGTGTAAGGTTGAAAGTGAAAGTGTTAGTCGCTCAGTGGTGTCTGACTCTTTGCGACTGCATGGACTGTAGCCTGCCAGGCTTCTCTGTCTGTGGAATTCTCCCGGCAAGAACACTGGAGTGGGTTGCCATTCCCTTCACTAGGGAGTCTTCCAACTCAGGAGTCGAACCCAGGTCTCCTACATTGTAGGCATATTCTTTGCCAACTGGGCCACCAGGGAAGCACCCAATTGTTTGTTGGAGATTTTTCTTGTTTCTTGAGATGAGATTGAGTTGCTACAAATTTCTCTTAGGACTGCTTTTCCTTTGTTCGGTAGATTTTAAGTTGTGTTTTTCATTGTCATTTGTTTCTATGTTTTTTTAATTTCCTCTTTGATATTTCTTTTAGTGATCTCTTGGTTATTTAGTAGTGTAGTTCTTAGCTTCCATGTGTTTGTATTTTTTTTTTTTTGCAGTTTATTTTTCTTACTGATTTCTAATCTCAGCATTGTGGTTAAAAGAGATGCTTGATATGATTTCAGTTTTCTTAAATTTACCAACACTTGATTTGTGGATGAAGATGTGATCTCTCCTGGAGAGTGTTCTGTATGCACTTGAGAAGAAAGTGTGTTTTGCCACTTTTGGGTAGAATGTCCTGTAAATGTCAGTTAAGTCCGACTGGTTTGTTGTGCCATTTAAAGCTTGTGTTTCCTTATTTATTTTCTGACTGCATGGTTTGTCCATTGGTGTAAGTGGCGTGTTACAATTCCCCACTATTGTGTTGCTGTATTTCCCCTTCTACGACTATTAGTATTTGCCTTATGTATTGAGGTGCTCTTGACATTTAAAAGTAACTGTCTTACCTCCCTTAGCACGATTATCTCTAGATCCATTCATGCTGCTGCAAATGCTATTGTTTCATTCTTTTTTTTTTCTCTGAGTAATGTGCTGGGGGATGTGTGTGTGTGTATAAACCACATCTGTTTGGAAATCAACCACATACAAAGATGGTAAGAAGGTTAAAAGACAAAGTAGTGAAATATCTATATCCATAATCAGTTAAGGGATATACAAAATAGATGTAAAATATGATGTCAAAACAGTAGTGAGGGGAGAAGGGTAAAAATGCAGTTGATAAGATGCATCTGGAATTAAGAGATCAGCAGTTTAAAATCATCATGTATATGTAGAGAGATTGCCGTATATAAATTTAATGCTAACTGTAAACCAGAAATCTATAATAGATACACTCACATAATAGAGAAAACAATCCAAATGTTAAGATTAGAGGAAGTCATTGGCTCATAAGGGAAGAGAACAGAAGGAACAAAAAATTACAAAAACAACTTCAAAACAGTTAAAAAAGAATAAAAGGATGGAAAATTGTGTCAAGTATCTGGAGTAACTTAAACTCTAGTATACTGCTAGTATGAGTATAAATTGCATAACCACTTTGGAAAATATTTTTTTTATGGACATGGTTGGTTTACTGTATTGTGCTAGTTTCAGGTGTGCAGTGGGGTGATTCAGTTATATATATATTATATATATATATGTATATTTATTTTTCAGATTGTTTTCACTTATTAAA
>NW_011487503.1:4497-5317 GCF_000754665.1 Bison bison bison | reverse complement strand
AAATAAAGGTCACTGTCCAGAAAATGTTTTAATGGCATACAGGTTTCATTTGTCTATATTTAGATTTTAAAAGTTGCTTTTTTCCCAGCTCTATTGAGATTTAATTGACATATATGCTAAGTGAAGTGAGTCAAATAGAGAAAGACTGTATGATATCACATGTGGAATCTGAAAGTACTTTTTTTTAAAAAGCAAATATATTAATTTTTGATTTCTGATTAACAGCTTCAAATATTTCAGGGTTGTAAGATGTCTAACATTAACTTTACTTGCTGTGTGTTTTTTTTCAGATTCTACTCTGCTATTCAAGTAATGGTCATTATGATTCAGTGTACTCAAAGCAATTTCAGTCAAGTGCAGCTGTTTGTCAAGGTATGTGAAGGCTTTATAAATGTTTGGGTGTGCTTTCAGATGGTTTGTTGCCAATCTTCAAATTGGGGGGTCTACCATAAATAGCTCTTCTAAAACTTTGTTGGTGCCTGTTGAATTTGTATACTGGATTATAGCTATTTTCACTTTGTTATGAAAAACTCTTATTTGACAACTGGAGTCTTGATTATTTGTTTTTCCTTTAGCTGTATTGTATGAAATTCTCTATAAAGATGTGTTTGTTGTGGATGAAGAAGAGTTGAAGACTGCAGTTGAGTTGTTTCGAAGTGGTTCCAAGAAGAACAGGAACAATGCTGTGACTGGCAATGAGGATGTCCATATTGACTACAAGAGTTCAATTCAAGATAGGTAACAAAGGGAAAAGGGATGTCAGCTATAGGATCATCTTGTTTCTGTGCATCATTTGACATTGGAAGGGACCTGGCAGGCT
>NW_011487503.1:0-666 GCF_000754665.1 Bison bison bison | reverse complement strand
GCTTATATCTTTCCTTTTCTCCTTTGCTTTTCACTTCTCTGCTCTTCATAGCTATTTGTAAGGCCTCCTCAGACATCCATTTTGTTTTTTTTGTTTTTTGTTTTTTTTTGCATTTCTTTTCCATGGGGATGGTCTTTATCCCTGTCTGCAATACAGTGTCACACACCTCTGTCCATAATTCATTAGGCACTCTATCAGATCTATTCCCTTAAATCTATTTCTCACTTTCACTGTATAATCATAAGGGATTTGATTTAGGTTATACCTGAGTGGTCTAGTGGGTTTCCCTACTTTCTTCAATTTAAGTCTGAATTTGACAATAAGGAGTTCATGATCTAAGCCACAGTCAGCTCCTGGTCTTGTTTTTGCTGACCGTGTAGAGCTTCTCCATCTTTGGCTGCAAAGAATATAACCAATCTGATTTCGATGTTGGCCATCTGGTGATGTCCATGTGTAGAGTCTTCTCTTGTGTTGTTGGAAGAGGGTGTTTGCTATGACCAGTGTGTTCCCTTGGCAAAATTCTATTAGCCTTTGCCCTGCTTCATTCTGTACTCTAAGGCCAAATTTGCCTGTTACTCCAGGTTTCTTGACTTCCTACTTTTGCATTTCAGTCCCCTATAATGAAAAGGACATCTTATTTGGGTGTTAGTTCTAAAAGGTCTTGTA
>NW_011487502.1:21646-22554 GCF_000754665.1 Bison bison bison | reverse complement strand
AATGTCAGCAATACTGACTTTCTGGGCAGGAGAATTCTTTGTTGCAGGGCGGCTGTCCTGTGCAGGCTTGGCCTCTATCTACCAGGTGCCAGTAGCATCTCTCAACCCTTCTTCTCAGTCAATGATAACCAAGAATATCTCCAAACATTGCTAAATGTTCCCTAGCAGGGAAAACTGTTCTGAGGTTGAGAACCACTGACCTAGAATAAACAATTTAAGAGAGCAAAAAGGGTGGAAAGTTTGCTCAAGAGCTCATAACCAGGCACTGCAAGCATGCTGCTCTCGAGACTTGTGTCATCTGTGTGGTGTGATCAAGGCTCTTTTGCATCCACACAAGGCAACAGGTCCATGAACCAGAGCAGCCTAAGGTGTTCACCATGGTATTTTCAGAGATACAGCAAGGAGACCTGCTCAACAGATTTTCATGGAGATAAGTTGAACAAGAACAGACTATATCTTTAGCAAAGAGGAGAAAAATGTGCTCAGTTTTAAAGTTTTGAAGTATCTACTCATATTCCCACTTAAAATATGAAAATACCTAGGACTAAAAGCTTAAAAGTTTCTGAATATTAAAGTATTAAAGCAATTACTTAATAATTAGATCTAGGCCAGATTTTAATAAAATCATATTTAGACACTATTTTTTTCCTTCTTCATATCTATGAAGAAAATACCCCCAATAATGGACATCATGTACCAAACAGATCTCTTTATCTGTTTCTATATATTTTCCTAAGTTTTAAATAAAGAAAACAATAGCCAGCATATAGTAAAGACTTTCTTAAAAATTACTGTAAAATGAAAATTAAAAAATATGAAGTGCTTTCTTTCTAGGTAAGGACTATAATGAATTCTCTTGAGCACAAGAAGAAAGGGGACTGAAATTTCTTTCGTAAAAATGCTGAGAG
>NW_011487502.1:16408-18070 GCF_000754665.1 Bison bison bison | reverse complement strand
GGGAAAGATTGAAGGCAAAAGGAGAAGGGGAAGACAGAGGACAAGATGGTTGGATGGCATCACCGTCTCAATGGACATGAGTTTGAGCAAACTCTAGGAGATAGCAAAAGACAGGGAAGCCTGGCGTGCTGCAGTCCATGGGGTCGCAAAGAGTCGGACAAAACTTAGTGACTCAACAACAACAATAAATGACCCACAAGGCCTAAAATATTTACCGTCTGCCCTGTGATAGAAAAAGTCTGCTGATTCCTGCTCTAAAGCGTCAAAGTGTTTTCAACAAGTCTTCCCAAGACTATTATCATCAGCCTAACAAATAATCCACTTCCACATTTCTAGGTCTTTCCTTCATCACCAATAATATACAGAAGGGAGGAGTCTTACAAAAAGTAAAACTTTAAACTAGAGGGAAATAATTAAGATTTTCATGTATTACTTTTTAATTGTTGCAAATCCTTGGCCAAAGCCCTTTTTGGAAATACAAAAATGCAGGTTTGTTACCTCCCTTTCCTCTTATGCTTGGGGATCATGCTGAATATCACAATTGTGTACTCTTCAAAGACACTAACTCGGGCTAAGTCTATTGCTTCTTCCATGGGAAAAAAGTAAAAATTTAGTTTAATACTCTTTCTGACCTGCTTCTCACAAAGGAACCCAATTTTATTCGTAAGCAATATGTATAGCTTCACCCACTGAAAAATAAGCAACCCCTTTAATTATTAACCATCCCTAAAAAAGGTAAATACTGCTCCTTTGAGGTATACAAGTAAGGTTCTCAAAAATTGTCTTTATTTTTTTTTTAAACTGGGAAGAATTTACATCCCATTTCCACAAAGAACAGAAGGCCTACAATTTGGAATCAGAGATAAATAATTTAATAATCTCATGGTATACATGTATACCAAATCACAACCATCTGGTTCTCCTAATGGAATTCATGTAGCTTTAGTAAGGCATTTAAAACATTACTCTTTGGGTACCCAAAATTGTTCCAAAAAATTACCTCCAACCGAAGTCCTACAAATGGCATGTTTGTATCACACATAGCAACGAAGTGAGCTAGAACTTTATTGAAGGCACGCATTTCTCCTGATCGTTTGGTTTTCTTGGGTTCTACTGGACACAAATCATCAGACAACTAGAATTTAAGTAAAGAACACAAGTGGGTTATAAAAAGAAAAAGTATGTGATGCAATTAGTTAAGCACTTGGACTACTATAACAAAAGTCAAAGTTAACCAAAACAAATCTTAATTCATTCAACAACTGTTTACTGAGCAAATACTGACCTAAACACGGGAAATTTAGTAGTAAATATTATGTACTTAACAAGTTGCCTTGTGGGAAAGAGCGTACAATTAATTATTAATTAAAGGAGAAGCATTTTCAAGAATGTGTAGACATTTGTTACCTAAACCTTATTGTTGGCCAGCCTCTTAAAAATCATACCTAATTTTTTCCCATTTATAAATAGTTAGAAGAGTACAGCAAAGTCAATAGACACAAACCCTGGGCTCATTTCTGTTTGTGAACATACCTTGCGCTTGGTACTGGTTCTAGGCTGTTTCCCATTTTTTGTACGATAAACTGATTCCTGGAGGTTTTCCTTAAACTGCTGCAGCAAGAGGGCCATGAGAGGGCTGTCGTCACGATCCACTGCATTCAC
>NW_011487502.1:15533-16308 GCF_000754665.1 Bison bison bison | reverse complement strand
CACCAAAGATATATGGACGGCAAATCAGCAGATGAAAAGATATTCAATATCATCAGTCATCAAGGCAGCATAAATTAAGACTACAATAAGATACCACTACACAATGGCAAGCCACTCCAGTACTCTTGCCTGCAAAGTCCCATGGATGGAGGAGCCTGGTGGGCTGCAGTCCATGGGGTCACGAAGAGTCGGCCACGACTGAGCGACTTCCCTTTCACTTTTCACTTTCATGCACTGGAGAAGGAAATGGCAGCCCACTCCAGTGTTCTTGCCTGGAGAATCCCAGGGACAGGGGAGCCTGGTGGGCTGCCGTCTATGGGGTCGTACAAAGTCGGACATGACTGAAGCAACTTAGCAGCAGCAGCAGCACACATCTATCAGAATGGCTAACTTTAAAAAAAAACAATCACAATAACAAGTACTGGCAAGAATGCAGAGCAACTAGAACTCTCACGTATTGCTGGCAGGAATGCAAAATGGTCTGGCCACTTTGGAAAAGAGTTTAGCAGTTTCTTATAGAGCCAAACCTACTCTTAGTGTGTGACCCAACATTCCCACTTTTAGTTACTTATCCAAAAGAAATCACCCAAAAAATCTATATGCAAATACTTATAGCAGCTGTATTCACAACTGCCCAAAACTAGAAACAATGCAGATGGCCTTTGATGAGAGGCTAAACAAACTGTGATACATTCATACCACGCAACACTACTCAGCAATAAAAAGAATGAACTATTATAAATACAACAATATGGATGAAAATCAAAGGCATTAT
>NW_011487502.1:11891-13438 GCF_000754665.1 Bison bison bison | reverse complement strand
TAAATCTTCACAACAGTTGCTTTCAAATTTTTTCTTACATAGAGCAGATGCCTAATTCCAAGCAGAAACTAGGCCTCACTATAGGACAGATCCTGGGTTGAGGGACGGGGCATACCTTATATTTCCCAAACCTGCCTAATCATTGTATTATTTCCTACAGATAAGATTTTCTCTCTGCCCCATCCCTTACAACTCTCCCCTCTCTTGGCTTCAGAATCATTATACAAAATTCAAATATCCAATAAAAATACATTTGCAAATGAAACTAAACAATAAATGATTCAAGATACAAATAGAATTATTGAACTCAATGACCAAAATCACCCCTTTGCATACTTACAATGTAGTATTGTGGAAGACGGGTAAGTCTGACAAACAGCTTATTCTTAGAAAGGTTTCCTATGGGATGAGTTGAATAATTGGACAGCTGCAATGTTTCACTGGTTATTGTAGGCAGGTGTTTTATAGATTGTTTGCAACGCTGTTGTCCAAGCCAAAACCTTAGTTTAAAAGAGATCATCCACATCACAAAATCATAGACTTCTGATTAACTGTGTGCTACTGTTTTACAAATAGATTATTAAAACCCACTAAGAAACCAATTAATATATGAAACTTAACTGAACTAATAAAAGGACATATGACCATAATGATGAATCATTGCTCTAGTTTTGTACTGGGCCATTAATTTTAAAGAGTTTAAACTGCAGTGTGAATGACCTTAATTAGTTATAAGGTAGAATCCACTAGTATTAAAATGGCTGAGAAAGTATCAGTTTATTATAGGAGATGAAAGATCTCCTGTAGTTTATAAGACAGCACAAACTGATCTGAACATCTTTTATAAAATGCCTGAAGTGTTTATAAACCAAAATAGAACAATAAATAAATATAAAAGTATCTCATTTTCCCAGTTATCACTGGAGATCTCCAGTTCCAGTTTTTATCCTGCTCATATAAAAGTGATGGGTATGTCTAGCAGGTGCCAGTAAGTGTTCAATACCTTCCTCTCTCAGTTAAGCTACCAGATTTCACTTTGTTGCTTTTACTGTAGTATCCCTCTTATTTCTTTTATCTGGTTATCTATCCTAGAGACCAATATCATATTAACATGTGAAAAAGGTAAAATGATAGGTACACAAACTCACTGATCCACCATGAGACAACTAAAAAAGTAAGAATACACATTTAGAAGCTTTTCATAGCAATATAACAATGCCACAGCATCCAAGCTCATGATCAGTCGGCTTGTCTTACGTAACAGGGTACAGACCAGTTTGTGTGCTGTTGCATTTGAGTGATGAGCTGCGTGTGATACAAAATGTGTGCTAGCTATGTGCAGTAAAACCATAATTAATGTATAACATTTTAAGAGCAGTTTGAAAACTATTACCCCAAAAATGTATAAAATCTGGAAACTGCTTTTTCATACTGAAAAACAAATATAACTATAGCTTCACAGAATCAATTGCTAGAACTGGCAATTAATAAAGGAATGACGATAAATTTTTAAAATATGCCAATACTTCCTTCATTTTGGAAGACAG
>NW_011487502.1:10914-11618 GCF_000754665.1 Bison bison bison | reverse complement strand
ATAAGTTTAAAGCTTTTGGGACTTGATGTCTTGGTTTTAGGCTATATTTCTACTAGCTGGAATTGGCCAACAACCCCAAATTATGCAAGATGTGAATTATTAAGATTTAAGTATTAAAATCCCACTGAACAGTCTGCCCCACCCCCACCACACCATTTGCCAGTGAGGTTTTAATCTCTGATATTTATTTTTATCCCTTGGAATTCTGTTTTACTGACTTAAAGAGTCTATTAGAGTTGCCATAATGATACCTTTGTGTACCAGGGAGGTAATGAAACCTCAAACAATTATCTCTAGCTTCATTTTCAATTTTATTTAGTGTAACAGTCTGAAGCATTCAAAGAATTCTGAGACAAACTGAATGAAGCAGATGACTACTCTGAAAGTATCAGCTGGTCGATTCATACCATGAAGATTATCCTGGGAAGAATCTACTGCACAGAACACTAGATACAATAAAATTCATTGTGTAAGTGATTTGTAGAGTGCTTAAACAGGAGATAACATGACAAGCAATCAAAGTTGAGTGTCATGCCCTTCATACCTATATTTGTTTTCGAGAGGAATTTGGTATGAAGCACTGCCATCTCAGACCTAATTCAAGAAAATTTAGATTCTAAGTACCAAAAGGGGCTCAAGTTTCACATCATAAATATTAAGGATAGTGGCTGATCAAGAGTAATGATGGGGAAGAAAATATATCT
>NW_011487502.1:10458-10814 GCF_000754665.1 Bison bison bison | reverse complement strand
AAATGTAGATTAAAACCACAGTCAGATACCTCGTCATACTCACTAGGGTGGCTATGGTCAAAGACAGTAACAAAGGCTGACAAGGATGTAGAGAAATGGAAACCCTCATACACTGTTTGATGTGACTGTAAAGTGGTACAGTTACTTTGGAAACTAGTATGGTAGCTTCCTATATGATTCCACTCCTAGTGGAATGCAAAGTGCACACATGTATTTGCACATGAATACTCACAGCTGCATTATTCATAAGAGTCAAAAAGTGGCAACAATTCAAATGTCCATCAAACGATGAATGAATAAATAAATGGTGGCCTAGGCATACCATGGAATGTTCGTTAAGCATAAAAAGGAATGAA
>NW_011487502.1:9875-10358 GCF_000754665.1 Bison bison bison | reverse complement strand
CCACATACTTTATGATTCCATTTTTATGAAATGTTCAGAAAGGAAAAAATCTACAAAAACAGAAAGCAGATTCATAGTTGCCTGGGGTGAGGCTGGGAATGGGGATTAACTGTAAATGAGCATCTTTTTGAGGTAATAGAAATGTTAAGTGTTCTAAAACTGGACTGTGGTTATGGCTGTTACAAAACTCAGTAAATTTATGATAAGACGTTGAATGGTACACTTAAAACAATTGAAGTTTATGCTATGCAAATTATATTTCAATAAAGTTATTTCAAAAAATTAATGTCCCATGATAGATTAGTGATAAACTGATCAAAGATCATCTGAGAAGCATTGTAAGTGACAACCAGGGGACCTTTCCTATAAATAATGTGAGTTTGAGTACAGATACATATTTGATAAGTTTAAAGCTTTTGGGACTTGATGTCTTGGTTTTAGGCTATATTTCTACTAGACTGGAATTGGCCAACAACCCCAAAT
>NW_011487502.1:7337-8432 GCF_000754665.1 Bison bison bison | reverse complement strand
AGTCCATGGACTGAATTGCATCCTCCCAAATTCGTATGTTGAAGCCCTAGCTCCTAATGTGATAGTGTTTAGAGGTGGAGCCTTTGGGAGATAATTAGGTTTGGATAAGGTCGTGAGGGTGGAGCCCTCATATAAGATTAGTGCCCTTATAGAGACACCAGAGAGCTTGCTCTCTCTCTCTCTCTCTCTTCCTGCCATGTGAGGACACAGCAAGAAGGCTGACAACTATAAGCCAGGAAGAGAGCTCTTACCATAACTTGACCATGCTGGCAACCTTATCTCATACTTCCAATCTCCAAAACTGTGAGAAAATAAATTTCTGTTGTTTAAGTCACCCATTCTGTGGTTCTCTGTTATGGCAGCCTGAGCTAAGACAAGCATACATCCCTTAAAAACAATGATTACCACCAGGCAACTGTTTACTGCTTCTCTCATGTTTACACATTTAGTTTTTCTACTTATATGAGTGTGTACTATTTTAATTATCAAGAAAACCATTGAAGTTTTGAAGAACAATTTCCTAACATGCCACTTATCATTTAGCCATCATAAATGTGATGTAATTCAAGTAGTGAGACCAGTTTTTCCCATGAGCAGTTCATAGAAAAATCTACCTTTATAACCATGTAATATAACCAGAAAGAATTTTTATTTTCATAAATCTGGCTTAAAATTAATTTCAAATGGGAAATGTGCTAACATATTCAAGAATACTATATCATTAGCAACACAAAAACACTAAGTTTCCAGTATTTCATCATTTCAGAACATCAGCTTGGTAACAGAACATGCCAGAAATCAAACTTCAATTTCTACTGTGTTTAAGCCAGAAAAAAAAAATTCTTTCCCCCAGGATTCTGTATTCAAGTCATCTTGAGATATTTATACTATCATAAATTTGTTCTTCAGTCACGAATGACATTAGATTGTAGTCTTCTCCATGACACCCAACTATTAGTGGTAAAACAGTTAATTTAAGAAAAGATCAGCCATCAACATTATTACTTTTACATAAGAGAAACAACATGAATGGACTTCATATTGGGAAGTTTAACTTCTTGTACAAGACAGTTAAAATGGGCCCCAAGGAACAGA
>NW_011487502.1:4705-6947 GCF_000754665.1 Bison bison bison | reverse complement strand
TTTTAAGGATTTTCTTTTTGATATGTGTGCTTGATTGCTCAGTCGTATCTTTGCAACCCCATGGACTGTAACCCACCAGGCTCCTCTGTCCATTCTCCAGGGGATTCTCCAGACAAGAATACTGGAGTAGGTTGCCATGCCCTCCTCCAGGGAATCTTCCCAACCCAGGGATTGAACCCAGGTCTCCTGCATTGCAGGCGGATTCTTTACCATCTGAGCCACCGGGGAAGTCCCTTTTTGATATAGTGGGGGGAAAAAAGTTGTTTGGTAAATAAAGTATATTTCATTCACAACCTAAATATTTTTAATGCCATTCTTCATAAAGAGAGATTTTTCTGGCAATTAGGGCCCATATATTTAAAAAACATTTGAAAGCTATTAAGCATTATTTATTATATAGGACAAAGTTTTTTCAAGTTATTTATGTACCTTATTTTCAAGTCACAGATAAAATAAGAACAGAGGCAAACTACTAAACACAAATTCCCAATACTCATTCTAGAGTTTCAAAGTATTTCCACCAGGCCCAATTAACTTTCTCCTTAATCTCACAAGTTAACATAACAAAATCCAGTAGGGAAGCAAAGCACTGAAAGCACACCCACCATGTGCTAATCAGACTGATGACCTGCAAAAGGAATATGCTTTCCTGGTTACCACGTTCCTCTAAAACTACAGTGCAGAAGGCAGGCAGGCAGTGAGGAGAGTGGTAATGTAGGCTCAGCCTTTCACCAGGAGTGACTTCTCTATGCTACTTCATTAAAGAAGGGCAAAGACATCTTCCTGTCCACACCATGGGTTCTCAGGAAGAAGCAATGACACGCTTGTAAGAGTGCTTTGAAAAGCAAAGTGCTCAATAATATACATTATCTGTATCCCTTTCTGAACCAAAGGAAAAAACCAAAACCTCCCGCTATATAATCTGCAACAAGTAAAATGGGAGGTGTTGCCATTGGTACTGTCTATACAAATTACTAAAGCAAAAAAGATTGCAGGAAATATATTTAATCAGATGAAAACTAACTGCTTTCAAGTATATCTAATGTATTTGGATACAAATCTTTAACATGTAGGTCCAGCTTAACACTCACCTAAAAAAAACAAAACAACAGGACAAAAAGGCACAAACAGGAATTTCTTTTACAATATTCTATATTCAGGTTAGCGTGAAAAATTTTAAAAGTGCTTACAGACTTGAAGCAGACTTGCTGATTTTTAAAACACATCTGTAGGTCTTAAATCCTAATAGGATAGGAAGGTATTCTTTAAAGCAAAACTATTTTTAAAGTGTAGTAATGGAGTAAAACTAACTCTTGACAATTGGGATAACAATTATAATTTCAATCTAATTAACAAAATTAAATATTTTTGAAACAACAGGGAATCAGAGAAGAGTACAGAGAACACAGTCCAAAAGATATTAATAGAAAATATGTTCATATGTATCTCTGAACATATTTTATGGTTGCCAGGGTATTTGTCTTTACAGAAAATACTGATAAAACACGTAAGGCCCTGAGCATTTAAAGGCAACAGGTTTTAACAGAGAAACTTATAAAGAGACAATTAAAGGCTGTGAAAGATAACCAGGCTACACACTACTTTTTCCTGCAGCAGGAATATACACACATCTCCTCTTTCATTTCTCCCTGTTTATTGAGGACAAGAAGAATGGACCAATAGACAGTAATATAAAGTGGGAAAACTAAGAGAAGCAATTAAGGCCCATTAGGAATTGCTGTGTGTGGTTCACAGCTTCTGAAACTGATCTCGAGACCCTGAATCTGACGCTGACAGAGGACAACTCGAGGGAGAGCACCCTGGCTTCCTCGAGTCAGGTGATGCTGAGAAGGGGCTGCAGGACAAGTTACCTTTAGTGCCTTACACTGCCTTTTAAAAATTTCTCTCCAAAAGTCTTGCCTACTCTCCCCTAGGACTATCTCACCCCTATCTCCCACCCTCAAGAAACCACACATTACCCCTTGGGCTATCCAAAACCTGCAGTCTGTGCTCTCTCTTAGCCCTTTCTTGAAATGCTCCATTCTCCGAGCAACTAATTTCCTCGGTGTATACTAGTGAGGAGCTGGAAGAAAAGACAGCTAATGAAGGGTGACTGCACTAAGGGATTCCCAGAACAGACTATGGCCCCTTGTCCCAGCAAAGGATCTGACTAAAGCATGCTTTCCCATCACAAAAGCCATCAAGTGAGGTTATGCTGTGTATAAACGCATGAACATGAATT
>NW_011487502.1:1554-2165 GCF_000754665.1 Bison bison bison | reverse complement strand
TAAGTGGTGCCTATTCACCTCTGATTCCTTTACAGAAAATGAAAACCAAGCAAAGTTCAAATGGAGAAGAGGATTACAAGACCTTCCCCAGAAGTTGGTAAAAAGTACAATTCAAAATATAACACTGTGACTGCAAGGATTTTTAAAAAATGATACCCAGTAATTTAACCTACTGGTCTTTTAGCAATCTGGTTTGAAGCCAGAGTAATCTAATCTTTTAAGAATAGTAAGTTTTAGTACAAACAGACAAATATCTACATATTTAAAACATGCCATGTTCTAAGAAAGGTGCTAATTATGGATGTCCTATGTGGTTTAGGATACCATGGGACCTTACCATAAAAATTCAGGTTGCTAGATACAAAGAAAATCAGATGCATGAGAGAAAAGGAGAAACAAAGAGAACAAAGAGTATTTACAGTCATTGCATGACCCCAGAATCAACTTTACTTACTTCCAAACTGAGAGGGAGAGGCATTTTCCTGCATGATACCTTTCCACCTGTACAAGGTCTCCCCAGCGCTCTCGGATTAACATTAGAGTTTGAGAATGTAGCACTTCTAACTGAAGTGATAAGCAGAAAGAATCTGATGGATCTAGTTAAGCAAATC
>NW_011487502.1:695-1249 GCF_000754665.1 Bison bison bison | reverse complement strand
CTAAGGAAGAGTATACTAACAATAAGTCAAAAAAAAAACCACTGAAATTATCTATGAATATTACTGATTATACTATAGAAACACTGAAACCTTTGTGGTTAGTAGGGAGTTATGATTATCATAAAATCTGTTTCAAATTACAGGATAAACTGTTAAACACATGTATTATTCTGCAAGAATGTATCAATAACATAAAAACATCCAACATTTAAATCAATACTGATTTAAATCAGTATTTATGATTTACCTCCTGTTTCCTTATCCTCAACTAGAATTTCTAGCTTGAGAAGACGCCACGGAACATCAGGGTCATCTCCCATCACAGTCAAGGTGGCTTCAAATTCTCCTTCAACTCGAAACTTCACTCGGCCATTTGCTTTTAGAAGAAGAAGAAGTCGTCTACTTTGCTAGAAAATAAGCAGCCTCCTCCTGCTAACCTAGAACTTTTTAGTCTTGCTCACAAGAAATCTTAAATAGATTGAAGATTCTTTCATAAGTGTTCAAACAATTCAGTATTTCCTGCATTAACAGTAGCCAGCATCCAGGTCATCGAG
>NW_011487502.1:462-595 GCF_000754665.1 Bison bison bison | reverse complement strand
TCCCACACTGGCAGGTGAGTTCTTTACCACTGAGCCACTAGGAAAGTGTGTTGGGGGTGGAGGGATACAAATTCTTCACAAATACAGGGCTCAAATTTCAGAAGGATACGCAGGCAGTTGTACATG
The DNA here is from genome assembly GCF_000754665.1 of Bison bison bison. Taxonomy (NCBI): domain Eukaryota; kingdom Metazoa; phylum Chordata; class Mammalia; order Artiodactyla; family Bovidae; genus Bison; species Bison bison. The sequence goes on along the minus strand of NW_011487502.1, from coordinate 469 downwards.
TCCTGAA
>NW_011487502.1:0-362 GCF_000754665.1 Bison bison bison | reverse complement strand
TAATATATTACTACAACAGCCAAAGAAGTATAAGCAAACTTCATATAACAAATGCTCTATTCCCCAAAAGTTGACCGTTATATTTCTCCAGTGATGTATATAAAAGGAGGTGCAATTTGTGACATAATTTTAGAAAAAGGTTTTACATTTAATTTTGAACCAATATAAACAAAACATAAGGTCCAGGTTACCCCTTAATTCATCATAGTTTAGAGAATATGGGTAGACCTAATTTTTTCTCTCCAAAGAGTACTATTTCTACCTCATTATTTAAAATTTTTACCTGCAAAGTCAACAGTAAAATGAAAAGCTTGGTTTAAAAAAAAAAAAAAAAAGATCTACCATTATTCTTTACACTGGCC
>NW_011487501.1:4554-4960 GCF_000754665.1 Bison bison bison | reverse complement strand
GCGGGGCGAGGAGGGTAGTCTGAGAAAAGAGCCCTGGGCCGGATGACTGGGGGTCCCACAGGCCCCGCGGCCCCCTGGAAGGTCTGGGGAACGCCCCTTTCACCCAGGGTCAGGAGAGGAGGAGGGGGTTGACGCCATAATTCAAGGGGCGCCCACGGCTGGATTGCCTCTCCCAATCCCACTCTGCGGATTGGGAAACCGAGGCCAGGCAGAACAGAAACCAAAGTTAGCCTCTGCACCCAATCCCACCGGCTAGCTCAGCTCTGCTGTCGCCAGTGTCCAGGGAACACCTTGGATACAGCTGGGTGTCTGGCTCCGCGGGACCCAGAAAGGAGACGCCCAGAGCAGGGCAGGCTCTTTTCAGGGGCCCAGAAAGAAGTCTTCATTCATGCCTTCCCATCTCTGG
>NW_011487501.1:0-398 GCF_000754665.1 Bison bison bison | reverse complement strand
AATGAAGCCTTCCTCAGTGATCAATGCAAAATGAAAATATTCCTTTTATTTCCACTGCTCAAAGCAAGCTTGAGAAGAGACAGACTGCACTAACAAAGAGGGGCGATGCTTTGTAACATCCGAAGCCAGCTCTGAACCCCAGCTTCTCGGTCTTTCTTCTTTTGGTGCGGCTCATGTGCAGAAGGACTCAGTGTACCTCCATCTCAGTATCTGTCCAGTGCCTGACTCATCTCATATTTTCTACTTCACAACTCAGGGCCCGTCTGGTTTTGTACCCCACCCTGTGGGATCTTAGTTCCCGGACCAGGGGGTCCCCAACACACTGCCTTGGAAGGGCAGAGTCTTAACTGCCGGGAGGGCCAGGTAAGTTCCCCCCGCTTCTTTCTTGTTAGGAAAAC
>NW_011487500.1:4835-5174 GCF_000754665.1 Bison bison bison | reverse complement strand
CCACATAGGATCCTATCTCTCACCACTTTTCCTTGATGGACTCAACTTCACTCCTGGGCCCTAAGTAGGTGAAAGGTCAATCTAAACTTGTGGACCAACTAGGATGTAGAACGGTGTCCAAGGAGTGGAGTCCTATTACTTTCCAAGACAGGCAGCAGCACTGGTGATAGAAAAGAGAGTCAGAGAAATAAGGCTTCTGTAATGTGCTGAGGACTTGAACACATCCCAGTTGACATTAGCAGACAGTCGTTTTTATAAAACGTTTTTCTTTTGTATTGGGGTAGTAGGCAGTGGTGTGCTGCGATTCATGGGGTCGCAAAGAGTCGGACACGACTGAGC
>NW_011487500.1:0-632 GCF_000754665.1 Bison bison bison | reverse complement strand
ATGTGACATATCTATACAATAAAATATTATTTGGCCATAAATAGGAATGAACTGGGCTTCCCTAGTGGCTCAGACAGTAAAGAATCCACCTGCAATGCAGGAGACCTGGGTTCGATCCCTGGATTGGGAAGATCCCCTGGAGAAGAGAATGGCAACCTACTCCGATATTCTTGCCTGGAGAATCCCATGCACAGAGGAGCCTGGTGGGCTACAGTCCATGGGATTGCAGGGCCAGACACCATTGAGCAACTAAGCACAGCACAGCACAGGAATAAAATGCTGTTATAGATTTAATTATTCACCCCCCCCAAATTTATATGTTGAAACCCTAACCCCCATTGTGACTGAATTTGGACATAGAGCCTTTAAGGAGATGCTGAAGGTTAAATGAGGTGCTAAGGATAGGGTCTTCATCCCATAGCACTGGCATCCTTGTGAGAAGAGGAAGAGACACCAGCGACCTCTCTTTGCAAGTCAGAGTGGAAAGAGTAGAAAGGCCACGTGAGAACACAGTCAGAATGTAGCCACCTGCAACCCAAGGAGGAGTCTCACCAGACACCAACCCTGATAGCACCTTGATCTTGGACTTCCAGTCTCCAGAACTGTGAGAAAATAAATTTGTTGTTTAAACC
>NW_011487499.1:9650-10972 GCF_000754665.1 Bison bison bison | reverse complement strand
GCTGTGTTAGGCAAATCTGGATTCCGCTTCATAACTATGGATCTTATTACGTATAAAATAAATTATTTCACCTCAATTTCTCTATTGTTAAAGTGAGAAAGGTCATGTCTACCTAACAGCATCATCTGTGAAGAGTAAATGAATTGAGTATGTAAAAGTGGTCTGACAAGACAATAATTATTATCAAAGATAATAAATGCCAGATTCTTTGCATGCTGCTTGGAAACAGCCACATTAATATGAAAAATAATAATAATAAATATCTACGTTCAAGAAGCTAAGAGAGTGGTGACTGATGAGATGAGGTAAAAGCAGTGTAGAAAAGTCTCAAATAGGGTAGGTGGGTCAAGACACTTCAGGGATTTGAAAAAATGAGTGCTAAACTGACCTTAAGGATATATATTTGCCAGGAAATTACAAGAATGAAGGAATTTTAAGTAAGATGAAAGTCATGAAGCAACATGGTAATTGCAACTTCAAAGTGCACCTGGAAGAAAGAAGGCTAAAAAAGTTTCATGTTAGATTTTTATTTTTAGCATTTCCCAGGCTATTTTCTGTTTTGTTAAAGTGTATAAAATCATAATTTACAGATTTGCTGAGATTAAATAAGTGCAGATGTTGCTTAAAAGCATCTTTCACATGTGAGACACTCAATAAATTATATCTATTCCTATTATTAAACCATTAGAATCCATTGAAGGATTAAGCAGGTTTGTGTGAAAGGTGGATAAGTCTAACATGTCAACTGGATTTGAAAGGGGGCAAGTTTGGAAACAGCTGCATAATCCAAGAATGAATTGACAGTAGTGAAAGGCAGAGATATTTAGAACAGAAGACTGCTAAAATATGGATCAGCCAGATATAGAAATGAGTAAGGAAAAGGAATTATACAGTGGAAGTGACAAATAGATTCAAGGGATTAGATCTCCTAGACAGAGCGCCAGAAGAACTATGGACAGAAGTTTGTGACATTGTACAGGAGGCAGAAATCAAGATCATCCCCAAGAAAAAGAAATGCAAAAAGGATTTTCTTTCTTTTTTCTTTTTTTGTCTGAGGAGGCCTTACAAATAGCTGATAAAAGAAGGGAAGTGAAAGGCAAAGGAAAAAGGAAAGATATACCCATTTGAATGCAGGACTCCAAAGAATAGTAAGGAGAGATTAAAAAAAACCTTCCTCCATGCTCAATGAAAAGAAATAGAGGAAAACAATAGAATAAAAAATACTAGAGATCACTTGAAGAAAATTGGAGATGCCAAGGGAACATTTCATGGAAAGATGGGCACAATAAAGGACAGAAATGGTATGGACCTAACAGAAGCAG
>NW_011487499.1:4162-7149 GCF_000754665.1 Bison bison bison | reverse complement strand
ATTGTGACTAATTTTTTAAAGTGTTTGGCATATACTATGTGTGTGCACTGTATATATGGTTCTGCAACTTGAATCCCATCAATAGACATAAAGGCAATACAGTTTAGTGATTTAAGATTATGGATTCTGAATCCAATTGCATGGTGCAAATCTTAGTTCCAGTATTTACTAGCTTTGTCTTTGTTTCCTCTCTAAAAAAGGGACAATAGTTTCTGTTTTAAATTAAGCCTTGTGTGATTTAGAATGACATTTATTCACACATGATTTAGAAAGGCATTTAGAATGACTGTTATATAGTAATTACTTATTTTTTTATCATTCCATCATTAAAAGTCCTCAGTTTGGTATTTCATATAATAGAGGTATAATAAGTAAATCATTGTCTTTTATTGTTTTAATTATACATTATTGCAAAATATGCTGGTTACCATACTACTTTTTTGCTACTTAAAACATTAAAATATTCTTGTCTATATCTTCACTTTAAAGAAGAGAGCTATTGCTGTTAACATTTCCCACTGTCATTTGCATCTTGTATTCAGTACTTTCAAGATCCTCTTTTAGTATGTGATCATTACCATACCATATATGTGATAAACCCACACTATTTTCCTATTAGTTGGTTCAGTCCTAGGGTATGAATGGAAAGGGGAACCATTTCATTTTGTGTGGTTACAGTTATAATTCTGAGCTATAGCAAGAGCTGAGAAAGAACAAGACAAAAGGGACTATTCCTGTGTTTGGGCTGTTGCAATCTCAGAAGACTGAGTCTTTCTTTAGGTATCCTGACACTCAGAAAAGGTAAGTCTAAATTTTCATGTATTTTAGTTTGTGTTGTTTTATTTTCTACAATAAAAGGTTTTAAATATGAATAAGTAGGTTTCCTGGAGACATTTATAGTAGACACTACAGAGCTATTAAAGGAAAATTGTTTCTTGAATCAAATCTGCTTTTCCCTTTTGAACTCTTGTAGCATTTTTAGGGAAAACTCAGAGTCTTAAAATTGCACTAAATAATCATACAAAAGACTGGCATAAGTGCTCTGGAAAATAAGATTTAGGTCCAAAAGAAAAGAACAAAAGGGAGGAAGGGAAAAAGGGAAAGAAAATAAAAACAAAAAAGAATGGTAGTGAATTTGACGAACCTATTTGTATTTAGATTACTGAAAAAGTAAATGGATATATTTATAGCTTAAATCAGACAGTTTGCAGAAATTCAAACTGTATATAAATATCTATCTCTCAAATACATTCTGAGGTATAGTAATTGTTTTCAACATCACTCAAGTAATATTAATTAAAGCACTGTTAAGACAAATTCCTTAAAACCGTCTTGGTTTTAAGCAGACTGTTTGAAAATAAAGGGTTAGGCACTTTAACTAATAAATTTAAAGTAAATAATTCTTGACAGTTGAGTATGTATTAAAATAAATATACATTTTTAGAAATTTGTACTTTTAAAACATTTGCATGTATACCATATAACATCCTGATAATAACCCAGTGAAAAACTCTAGGGAACATTATTATCACCATTTACCAGGAAAATCAATATCCAGGAATGGTAAATAAATTACCTGATAGTAAATAGGTAATGACAGAATTGGAAGCCAAGTCTCCTTACCCCTGGTCCTATTCTCTATCCTTTGAGCAATAGTGTCTCCCTTAATTATTTGTGTTTTCATGTAGCAGTTAAATCTTCATTAAATATTTTAAAATATGTTGCCTTAATGAGTTTTTTTTTTTTTTAATTTTCAGGATATATTGCATTCTTCTGATTAGAAACCTTGTCTAATAAAATGCTTGGAGAATCCTTCCTAATTGAACTCCTATACAAAGAACAAGTTACATGTAAGAAAACCTCAAATGATGAAAAGGAAACTTGGAAAAAGCAACTTTTAGATATAGAAGATAATTCACATTCCCCTGATAAAATGGAAAATGAAAATAAGGTCATGAAAGAAAGTTTAACAGAGAAAAGTAATGATACAAGTAAAATAAAATCTGTGGATGAGATAACTGTAGCAAAATGCAAGAGTGCATCCTTTCCAGGGAATGTGTCTGCTGCACTGCCCATTCCAAAGAGAGAGCAACATGATGAAAAACAATTAGATTTATACAGATCTTATTCATGTACAAGTATTTGCCAGAATTATCCTGACCTACAGATTGGAGGAGACCATGTAGGTAACATGTATGATTCTGGCTGCTTTGTGGAACACATACGGGATGATGTTTTTAGTGGTCCTCTTTTGTTTTCAGTAGATATACCATTGGGTCATTCTCCCATCATTGAACCTCTAGACAAACTGCCTACCTCAAAGCTTTTGAATGGGGATGAAATTCGAGAAAGAAGTATGTTGTTTCATAAACAGCCCCTTTCTAATTCTATGCTTAATAGTTATATGGAAAAAAAAGTGGATGAACTCTACAAACTGTTTTTGGAAGAAAATCTCACTCAGTGCTGCTCCATAACCAACCTCATGGCTTCCAACTTGTTAATGAATAATATAAATCAGATTAGCCTCCAAATCTCTCAAGAGCAGAACACAGAGGCATTAAAAATTCGGGAAGTTCTTTTATATTCTTTAACAAGATGTAATCTCTGTAACATTTCCCATGGAAATAGTTCTGAATTCAGCACTCCTAATTTACAAATATCAAACCAGAGAAGTAGAGAACTTGTACCACATCTACAATAAGAATCAACTGCAGTTTGGTTGGACTGATTTATGAGACTGGAGTAACAGTAGTCTTCTCTAGTTTATCGTGTCACATCAGCCCCTTTGTGGTGTGATTACTATAATTTTTGAGAACTTATTTGATCGCTGGTACATCTGAATTCTTGTAGGAGACAATATAAATAACTAACTTTTATGACTATGCTTTTGTTTTGACATCTTTAATGGTTGTTACATTCAAGTTTGTGTATTCCATATGTGTGATCTATCTAATTGCCACCAGCATCCGAAGTTGATTACTTCACTC
>NW_011487499.1:0-909 GCF_000754665.1 Bison bison bison | reverse complement strand
TTCTGCTGTGACCATATGACCTTTTCTGTGTGCACATGGAGAGAGGTAACAACACAGGTTCTGTCAGAACAGGGCCCCACGATTCTGACCCCATTCAACCTTAATTATCTCTTTATAAGCTCCATCTCCAAATACAGATGCACTGGGGGCTCGGGCTTCAACATATGAATTTGAGGACATGATTCAGTTCACAACAGGGACTGAGCTGGACTGCAGTACCACTGATGACTCCCCAAAAGGCACCTCTCAGTGAATGAACTAGGAAAACACCTTAAGTTTTTTGTCTGTGTTCAAAGTAGAGATACGAAGGATGAAAAAAATCTCTAGGAATGTCTTATCAAAGCCTGCAACCATTGTATATTTGAGGAGGAAATTCACAAGGCTTGTGAGTGTCAGTGAGCACACATACACACTGAAGGACAGAGAGGGAGCAGCAGGAAACCCAAGGGGAACTCTGACTCTGAAGTGGTCCAGGGTTAGCAGGGCCAAAATAAACAAAATGGAGGTGATAGGGGAAAAAAAAGAAAAAAAAAAAAAAAACATAGCAAATTTCTCTGTTGGAACATATTTAAAATTCCCCAAAATGGAGTTCAGAGGAACGTCAATTCACAATGAAAATTCACTAATTACATCAGAAAACAAGTCATATATTTGCTTCAGACAAAACAAACTATAGATGCAGATCCACAAAAAAGGATAAAAATATTGAAATTATCATATACAGAATGTAAAATAAGAACCTTTAATATGATAAAAGAAAAACAGAGAGAATAGAGGAACTACCCCAAATGACCAAGAAAGTTTGAGAAAGAACCCAACAACATTTCTGGAAATGGAAAACTATAATCACAATTAAAAATAATAGATAGGTTAAATATATTAGAGACAGCAAGAAGACAAAATTAGTGA
>NW_011487498.1:15003-17433 GCF_000754665.1 Bison bison bison | reverse complement strand
GTGAGTCTGAGTGAACTCCGGGAGTTGGTGATGGACAGGGAGGCCTGGCGTGCTGAGATTCATGGGGTCGCAAAGAGTCAGACACGACTGAGCGACTGAACTGAATTAACCTCCAATTAAAAAAAAATAAAAAGTAAAATAAAAAATAATAATAAGCAGGCATGGAGCCAAATTAAAATAGTAATATTTAAGCAGATATTTCATTAAAAAAATATGCAGCAATGGCTGGAAAGCATATGAAAAGATGTTCAGTTGTCATGAGAGAAATTCATTAAAAACCATGATGGGATCCATTACACACCCACTAGAATGGTTAAAATTAAAAACACTAAAAAGTTAGTTATTATTGAAGACATAGAGTGATGAGAATTCTCATACCTTGTTGCTGGGAGCATAAAAATGTGTAATCACTCTTAAGTAAGTCTAGCATTTTCTTAAAAGATTATACTTACTTCCCTGTGAACCAACAATTTCACTTCTAAGTATTTATCCAAGATACATGAAATGTATGTCCATACAGAGCCTTGCAAATGAATGTTCATGTCAATTTTATTCATAACAACTAATAAAAGGAAACAACTCAAGAACCATCAGTAGGTGAATAGAAAAACTACTTGTGAATACAAATCATAGAATACAGTAGAAGAAAGAAACTTGATATAACAATATGAATGAATTTCAAAAATGTTAGGCTAAATGCAGAAAGCCAGTCACAGAACTTGACATGCAGTATGACTATTTATACAAAATTCTAAAAGGAAAAATTAATCTATTGTGATAAAACACCACATGACTGGTTACCTGGGCGTGGGTCAAGAGATGGAATTGACCACAAAGACCAAGGAGGGAAATTTTTAGCTGATAGAAGTGCTCTATATCTTGATTGTGGTAGTGATTATGCAAGTGTATTTGACAAGTTTCATCACAGTGTATACTTTAAATGGGTGTACTGTATTTATACAAATTATGTATCAAGGAAATTGATAGAGAAAAAATACATTACTACCATACAATAGAGGGACTAAGCACATAACATATTATTTAGTTAAAGACACTACAATATTGTAAAGTAATTAGCCTGCAATTAAACTAAATACATTAATTTAAAAAAAGCCTAAGACTTGAAACTTCTTTATGACAGGCAATTTAAGATTAAAATAACAGTACCTTCTATTGTCTGTGATTGAGAATGTGACACTGATTAGAAATAAAAGCCTTGTAAATGCCATTAATAAAGCTTTCCTTGTGCATTCTATTTTCCAATTTGACATTTTCTCAATTTACCAGATTTACCAGGTGGTGCAAGTGGTAAAGAACCTGCCTGCCAATGCAGGAGCTGTAAGAGATGCGAGTTTGATCCCTGGGTTGGGAAGATCCCCTGGAGAATGGAATGGCAACCCACTCCAGTATTCTGGCCTGGAGAATTTCATGGGCAGAGGAGCCAGGTGGGTTATAGTCCGTAGGGTCACAAACAGTCGACCCTACAGACCTACTGAGCATACCCCCAACACACATATCTGTACACACACATGTGTATATTTATGTGTGTGTGTGTGTGTATACACATACAGACTCATTCCATCTTGTACAATATTTTGAAGGAAGTATAAATAAAGTAGTTCAGGAAATGATGTATAATATGAGACATACACCAATCCTAGTATGGAAGTTAATAAGAGGGGCTGTCAACTAATAGCATTTACATGATAATCTTATTTCTAGCTCTCTTAAAGCAGAAATTTCACTCTTCCTAGTCAAAGGAGTGAGAAATAGTATTGATTTACTGTTATCAACTTGTATGAAACAGAGGTGAGCCTTCAGTGATCAAACTGTGAGGTGACTGTAGAGTTGCTGGAAATCTGATTACCATGGTTAAGCTCCCTTCTTTTCACTGGTTTCAAAATTATGTAACATTTTATAGCTGAAGCTTCTATGAAGTCTGTCTCTTCACAGACCCCCACAACAGCCTTGGCAGGAATTCTCGTTTTCCTACTGGTCCCTTCAGTTCTGGATCTGTCACTGCTGGTGAAGCACTCAGAGGTAAAGGTCTCCCAAATATGCAGTGCCAGATCCAGAAATAAAGGCCAGGGCTTCTGACGACTGCAAGTGTTTTTTCCTCTATAAACCCTACCTTCTCATGTTGGCCAAGTTTACTTATTTCTGACAAAAAGGAAACCCAATGAAAGGAACTCAATGGAAAATACTTACATATATATGGATGTCTATGTCTATATCATCTATGTCTCTATTCAGTCCCAAATTTAAGAGGGACAGAGAAGGCACAGAAACAAAAATATGTGCAAGACAGAAGCAGATAATACTAAATGCTGGAAGATATATGTTCAAATATAGTTAATTAAACTTGATTATAACTGCAAATTATCAGAGAATGGAAATGAGGGAAGCATGTGAAATAAGCCAAGCATAATC
>NW_011487498.1:13988-14903 GCF_000754665.1 Bison bison bison | reverse complement strand
ATAAATATTTTATTTCTGTCAATATCAAAAGATTAGGTGTAATTAGAAGGATAGGTAGAGGATCTGCTTTTCTCAAAGTGCTATTTCTTCCAAATTCCCACCACTTAGTGCTTCTGGGAAAGGCATCTCTCATCTGCTAATGTCTAAGCATATGCCAACTATCCACACAGGGTTTTCCCTCAAAGAAGATCCAGACACCTCTTCTGAAACAGACATAGTGCGTAGTGCCAGACAATCAACTTTCCTCCATTTCCATCATCTCACCATACCTCCAAAGACCAACAACTGTGGGAATACCATGCTTAACCTTTTCAACATAATACCATCTTAAATATTTTACAAAGCACATAATATTCAAGACATACAAAAGAGAATGAAAAGTAAATAGCATGGAGAACTGATCTAGTTCTTGCAACAAGTCAATAGCATGAAAACATAAATGGCAGGGAAGATCATCCTGGATTAAAAGAGACAAGTGATTTAAAAATTAAGTATCATGGCTGGACCTTCAGTGCATCTTGATTTGAATTAATTACCTGTAAAAAGCGATGGATTTTTGAGACAATATGGGGAAGTATTTTGGTGCCCTTTTGATATACATGATACTAAGGAATTATCACTTTGGTTAAAAATACCAATGACATTGTTATGTATTTTAAAAGCTCATATTGTGTAGATATGTATACTGCAGCATGTAGAAATAAAATGACATGTTGTTTGGGACTTGCTTTAAAATCTATTATAGCAAAGAAGAACAAAGGTAGGTGAAGAAAATATGGCGACATTTTTGATAATTGCTGAATATACAAGTAAACAGGAGTTTACTTTATTAGCACCTCTTTGTATACATTTGAAAATAACACATATAATCAACATATTTGATGATATGAAGCCCTGAATACAATAAGTACCCAT
>NW_011487498.1:9300-12127 GCF_000754665.1 Bison bison bison | reverse complement strand
TCATTGGAAAAGACTCTGATCCTGGGAGGGATTGGGGGCAGGAGGAAAAGGGGACGACAGAGGATGAGATGGCTGGATGGCATCACTGACTCGATGGACCTGAGTCTGAGTGAACTCCGGGAGTTGGTGATGGACAGGGAGGCCTGGCGTGCTGCTATTCATGGGGTCGAGAAGAGTCAGACACAACTGAGAGACTGAACTGAACTGAAACTCCATATAAGCAGTATCCAATTGTATGTGTTCTGCAATTTGCCCTTTTTTTGGTAAATACGACGTTTGTGTGATTAATCTCTGTTGCTCCAAAATAGAGCCTTCCAATAATATCTTCCATATTCTTTTCCTGAGCAGACCAACATTTCTGCTAACACTGTAGGTCCCGAGTATGCCACTCCTGGAATTCCTGCTATGCTCTCTTTATTGGTAAGAAGTTGTGGAAGTTCACTGAATTGCAATATTCTCTGACTGAGGAGCTCTGTGTCAAATAAATCTGTCCTTAATTAATGGTTAACAGAATTTCATTTCCTCCCAAATCTGTATTTCTAAAAATTTTGTAGAATACATAGTTAATTTTCACCTATTATCAAATTCATGTTTAACTCCCTCAACAAATAAGTAAAATAAGGCATTTCTGTTGTTCAGTTGCCCAGTTGTGTTTGACTCTTGTATCCCCATGGACTGTAAAAACAAGGCATAATGACTATACATTGATTTAGCTATTGTTATTGTAAGAGTTGACACCACTTGGCCAAATCTAAAGATCTTGTAATATCTATATTGCCTAACTCTGTACATAAAGACAAAGATGCACAATGTATCCATGACTCACTTCACTTGGATGTTGAGAAAGGCTCCAAAACATTTCCTGTTGTGAGCTGTCTCATTCAAGGAGATTTCCCTGCCTGTTTCCTCAAAGGGCAACAATCACCATGTGTAGAGCTTTAAGAAAGGCAGGAGATTATTATAGAATAATGTTTTAGGTCTATTCCCAAATAGTCTCGGTCACATAGGTGCTCCATAAATACTTATAGTTTTCCCTCTGATTGGAGATGCAGTAAGGACAGAGTCTCTTGAACACATTCATTGGTCATCATCGGAAGCACATTCTCAAAAAGAAAAAAATAAGCAAGTGAACAGCATCTGAATGCCTCTTCATCTCTAGGTAGCTTGTGCAGAACTGACTTTAGGATGGTGAAGGGAATATATAAGGGAAAGGCCCTTATCTTTGTTTGCACTCTAAGACTCAGTAACAAATCTACACCAAAATGTTGTGGCTCTTGGATAAACAGAAAAAAGTGACAGGAGCTTTTTTCCACACCTGCCTAACAAATCCCCTTCTAAACTCCCACAGTGACCTCAAAGAGTCTCTTCCTGCTTTTTTCCTCCCAGAGCTTAGGCCTAACTGCATTAAGATTTTTTTTTCTCTTTTGTAAGCCAGAAACCCACCACTATCCTTTGCATTTGTTGCATTTTGTAATGATCAAACTGTCTTTACCTCACTGACAATAATTTAAATCTTGATGTCCTTGGCCTATTATTAATCATCGCTTCTGTGGTCAGGAAAGACAAGCTTGTTAAGTACTGCAACTTTTGGTCCATAATTTCTAATTGTGGTTGGCCAGCCATCTTAAAAATACAGTTTTCAAAGTCCACACACTCTCCATGAAAATTCTCCTGTTAGGCATAACTGAGAGGGACTTTTTAAAAGTGCACTTAGATTTCACATAGCCAGTTTTCTCCAGAACCAAGGTTCCATGCATTCTCTGTGGTTAAAAATTTTCTTCAAAAATGTTATTATAATCTAATCTGTTTTGGAGTAAGAAGCCTTATATTTATCCCACATCCTACCTCGGTGCATTTAAATCACTCGTTTTGTCTGTGCCCACACACAGGAGCATTCAGATATAAAATAGTTTGGCCTTTTGTTGCTGGAATTTGTTCAGGTTTGTTCTCTTTTGGGGCTTCCCATGTGTTGCTTTAGTAGTAAAGAATCTGCCTGCAAGAATCTGCCTGCCAATGCAGGAGACATAAGAGACACAGGTTTCATTCCTCAGTCAGGAACATCCCCTAGAGTAGGAAATGGCAACCCACTCTGGTATTCTTGCTTGGGAAATCCCAAGGGCAGAGGAGCCTGGTGGGCTACAGTCCATGGGGCTGCAAAGAGTTGGATGTGACTGAGCACATTCTCTTTTCCTGTGCTCTCTTTTTGACTCTTCAATCTCACAAGACTGTATTTTCTTCTTAAATTTGATCTTAAGTACTGTTTCATCACAGTTCTCTTGTTCGGCATGTAACACCTGTACCAAGATTCATTTAGTAGGCTCTGAGAAAGCCCAAATTTTCACAGCAGTTGGTAAAATGGGCTTTGACTTTGTCAGTTGCCTTGGTTCATGACCTTGTTTGATTGACTTCCTGGTATATGTCAAAGAGGGAAGATAGCTTAATCACAAGTCTCATCTTGCTCTTGTAAGATAGGATGGCTAGTCGCCCTTAGGAGGAATGGGTGGTTTAATATAGCAATGTTGTCCACTGTTCACAATAGCCAAGATAGAAACAGCCTACATGTCCATTGACAGATGGATAAAGAAGACATGATGCATATATATGATGGAATATTACTCATCCATTAAAAGCATGAAATCATGCCTTGTGAAACAATAGCTATGGACCTAGAGATGCTCATATAAAGTAAGTCAGAAAGACAAATACCATATGATATCACTTATATTTGGAATCTAAATATGATACAAATGAACCTATATACAAAATAGAAAGAGATTCATAGACACAGAGAACAGATTTGTGGTTGCCGAGGGGGAGGGAGGTGGAG
>NW_011487498.1:7081-7326 GCF_000754665.1 Bison bison bison | reverse complement strand
TCAGTGTTTTAATTGCTTATAAGGAGATAGGGGTTGACATTATAATTATTGTTAAAACTGGTTTAGAAGGAAAAGGTTATATGAAATATTTGAGTGGTTTAGGCTACCACTGTAAATTCTCAAATGGCACCAGCCTGTTTATTCATCCAATAGAACATTCCCTTTGTCTGTAAATCAGACTGGTATTTGCACTCAACACAATATTTTTATGATTCCCAAGGCTGTCAGGAGTATTGAGGGGACTG
>NW_011487498.1:4590-5231 GCF_000754665.1 Bison bison bison | reverse complement strand
TTGGCGGTCCTAAGATGGCAGAGGAATAGGACAGGGAGACCACTTTCTCCCCCAGAAATTCATTGAAAAAACATTTGAACGCTCAGCAAATTCCACAAAACAACTTCTGAATGCTGGCAGAGGACATCAGGCACCCGGAAAGGCTGCCCATTGTCTTCAAAAGGAGGTAGGAAAAAATATAAAAGATAAAAAGAGAGACGAGAGAGGGAGGGATGGAGATCCATCCCAAGAAGAGAGTCTTAAAAAAGAGAGAAGTTTCTAGACACCATGAAACACTCTCACCAGTGAATCTGTGGTGAACCTTGGAACCTCAGAGGGCAACATAACCGGGAGGAAAAATAAATAAAAAATTAAACCCCACAGATTATGTGCCTAAGGCAACTCCCAGTGGAGAAGCAGTGCGGACCGTCACATCTCCCACTAGCAAGTGGGACTGCACAGAGAGGCGTGGGCTGCATTGCTTAGGATAAGGACCTGGCCTGAATGCCCCAAGGACAATATGAGGGAACTAACTAGAGATAGCAACCCAGACTGTGGGATAGCTATCCAGCAAAAAGTCCTAACCTAAAACACTGCCAGGCCCACTCATAGAACAAAGGACTGAACAGAGCTAGCTGGCTGCAGACCGGCCCATCACCTGC
>NW_011487498.1:0-312 GCF_000754665.1 Bison bison bison | reverse complement strand
GGCCACCATCACCCTAATACCAAAACCTGACAAAGATGCCACAAAAAAAGAAACCTACACGCCAATATCACTGATGAATATAGGTGCAAAAAATCCTTAACAAAATTCTAGCAAACAGAATCCACAAGCATATTAATAAGATCATACATCATCACCAAGTGGGCTTTATCCAAGCGATGTAAATATTCTTCAGTATCCACAAATCAATCAATGTAATACACCACATTAACAAACCGAAAGATAAAAACCATATGATTATCTCAATAGATGCAGAGAAAGCCTTTGACAAAATTCAACATCCATTTATGATAA
>NW_011487497.1:4931-5377 GCF_000754665.1 Bison bison bison | reverse complement strand
TGTGTTGGTTGGAAAGGCAAAGCTGAAAAATTAGTTCTAACTCAGAGCTCCCAATTTCATCATATGAATAATATACATTAAATATTTATCATGTTCCAAATATGCTTATAAGCCCTTTAATGCAAACTTTCACTTAATTAACTCAAAACTCTGTAACAGAGATCAAGATTCAAAGTGTTTATTTGTCTACATTCTTTAATCACTCATTCTGCTGCTTTTCCACTTTGCTACATTTGTTTAGTCACTCAGATCATCTGTTTGTGATCTTGTAAGTTCCAGTTTCCTTGCTACATGCAGGACCAAAAGAGATAAGATATACAGTTGATCCTTGAACACTAGGAGTTTGAAAGGCATGAATCCACTTATATGTGGATTTTCTCAATAATAAATACTATGGTATCATGGGACTCATGATTGGTTGAATTTGTGGATGCAACAGATTTATA
>NW_011487497.1:0-406 GCF_000754665.1 Bison bison bison | reverse complement strand
GGAGAATCTCCCTCAGGCTATTAAGATGGCACAGTAGCAGTTCCTGGACAATTAAATTTGGTGATTGAGAAAGAACACTTTATATGAAAATGGATTTATAATAAACTTGCTCTGCAAGTCAATGTCTTCTAGAAATTAATTCACTCTGTTTTGGATGGTCAAATTGAGAGAATAAAATAATTAAGGTCCTTAAGCTTGAATGTTAGTAACTTATACTTAGGTGTGAATGGGGAAAACTGTAAAGGGGACTGAAGGTAAGGAATTATGAACTAGGAGGGTGGATTAGAGGCAGGTTGTAATGAGTCATATTTAGACGATCTTGTAGTTGCTGAGGAACGGCTGGTAGTTTCTGATTGAGAAATAATGTAACACAGATTTGTGACTTAGACCGCAGAAGCCAGAAGAG
>NW_011487496.1:19149-19654 GCF_000754665.1 Bison bison bison | reverse complement strand
GGGGGGTTCAGTATGGGGAAAACATGTACACCCATGGCTGATTCATGTCAATGTATGGCAAAAACCACTACAATATTATAAAGTAATTAGCCTCCAATTAAAATAAATTTTTAAAAATGAAAAAAAATTTAAAAAAAAACAACCTAGGAATAAAAGTACCTAAGGAGGCAAAAGGCCTGTACCCAGAAAACTATAAGATACTGATGAATGCAATCAAAGACAACACAAATGGATGGAGAGATATACCATAATCTTGGATTCAAAGAATCAATATTGTCAAAATGACTATATTACTCAGAGCAATCTACTGATTCAGTGCAATCTCTATCAAATTACCTAGGCCATTTTCACAGAATTAAAGCGAAATATTTTACAATTGTATGGAAACAAAAAGACCCCAAATAGTCAGAGAAATCTTGAGGAAGAAAAATGAAGCTGGAGAAATCAGACTATATAAACTTCAGACTATATTGCAAAGCTACAGTCATCAAAACAGTGTGATGTT
>NW_011487496.1:18714-19049 GCF_000754665.1 Bison bison bison | reverse complement strand
GTTTTCTGAATGTTGAGCTTTAAGCCAACTTTTTCACTCTCTTCTTTCCCTTTCATCAAGAGGCTTTTTAGTTCCTCTTCACTTTCTGCCATAAGGATGGTGTCATGATATATGATATTTTAAATATATTGTTGTATATGGACTGCTGGTGTTTTGTTGAGGAGTTTTGCATTTATGTTGATCAATTATATTGGCCCGTGATTTTCTTTTTTTGAGGTATCTTCATGTGCTTTTAGTATCAGGGTGATGGTGGGCTCATACAATGAGTTTGGAAGTTTTCTTTCTTCTGCAATTTTTGGAATAGTTTCAGAATGATAGGTGGCAACTCTTCTCTA
>NW_011487496.1:14740-15685 GCF_000754665.1 Bison bison bison | reverse complement strand
GCTTGATTTTTTTAGATTCTGTACATAAATAAGATTATGCAGAACTTTTCTTTCTGAGTGTGCCTTGTTTCACTTCTAATAATGTCTTCCAGGTTCATTCAGATTGTTGCTGCAATAGCAGAATTTCCTTATTTTAAAGACTGAATAACATTTCAATATATATATATATATAGATAGATAGATAGATAGATAGTTAGAAGAAACTTATATACTAGGACACAATGTGATCCATATAGATATCGCATTTTCTTTATGCATTCATTTGTCCATGGAGACTTAGGTTGATTCCTTAAGTTAGCTATTGTGAATAATGCTGTAATCAACAGAAGAATGCAGATATCTCTTAAAGATACAGATTTTATTTCCTTTGGATATATACTGAGAATTGGAGTTCCTGTATCACACGGTAGTTTTATTTATTTTATTTTTTGAGAACCCTCCATATTGTTTTCCATAATAGCGTACTAATTTACATTCTTACCAACAGTATAAGTGTTCCTTCTGTATTTTTTAAAATTCTTTATTTTTTCCCCAGCTTTACTGAAACTAAATCAAATTTTAAGATATTTAAAGCATGCAGAATGATGGTTTGATATACATATATATGGTGAAAGGATTCTTCCTATCAAGCTAATTAACACATTTATTAACTTATTTGTTTAAATTTCTGTGACATTTAGATTCCACTCTCTTAGCAAATTTCAACTATACAATATAGTGTTATCAGTTATAGTCATCAGATTATACGTTAGATCCTCATACCTCATTCATCTTATAAATGAGAATTTCATTCCATTTACCAACTTATCTCTATTTCTCCCACTCCTGAGATCCTAGCAACCACTTTTCTACTCGTTGTATCTATAAATTCAACTTTTTGATTTTAGATTCCACATATAAGTGATATCATGCAGTATTTGTTTTTCCCCGTCTGGCTTATTTCAC
>NW_011487496.1:13472-14640 GCF_000754665.1 Bison bison bison | reverse complement strand
AAAAAAATGCTTAACATCACTAATTATTTTTGTTTCTCAGTCATGTCCATCTGTTTGTGACCCCATGGACTGCAGCAGGTCAGGATTCCCTGTCCTTCACCATCTCCCAGAGCTTTCTCAAATTTATGTTCATAGTCAGTGATGCCATCCAACTAATTATTAAAGAAATTCAAACAAAAACTGCAGTGAGCTAACACCTCATGGTCAGAACGGCCATCATCAAAAAGTCTACAAACAGTAAGTGCTGCAGAGGATGTGGAGAAAGGGGAACACTCCTTCACTGTTGGTGAGAATGTAAATTAGTACAGCTACTATTGAGAACAGTATGGAGGTTACTTAAACTAAAACTAAAACTCTGATATGACCCAGCAACCCCAGTCCTTGCCATATACAAGAAGAAAGCCATGATTCCAAAAGATACATGCACCCCATAGTGTTCATTGCAGCACTATTTACAATAGCTATGGTATGGAAGCAACCTAAATATCCATCAACAGAGGAACATATAAAGAAGATATGGCACATATATACAGTGTAATATCACTTGGTCATAATAAAAGAATGAAATAATGCTATTTGCAACAACGTGGATGGACCTAGAGATTGTCATACTGAGTGAAGTAAGTCAGACAGAGAAAGACAAATATATCACTTATATATGAAATCTTTAAAAAGGTACAAATGAACTTATTTACAAAACAGAAATAGAATCCCAGATGTGGAAAACATACTTATGGTTACCAAGGCATAAGCAGGGGAGGGATAAATTGGGAGATGGGGATTGACATATACACAGTATTGTATATAGAATAGAGAACTAATAAGGACGTGCTGTATACCACAGGGAACTCTACTGAGTACTCTGTAATGGTCTATATAGGAAAATAATTTTAAAAAGAGTAAATATTTATGCATAACTGATTCACTTTGTTGTACACCTGAAAGTAGCACATTTTAGATCAACTATATTCCAGTAAAAATTTTTAAAAATCAATAATGTACATTTAAAATTTGTTAAAAGGTAGATCTCATGTTTTCCACAATAAAATAAAATAAACATAACTATTACAGATAAAAAATTATTTGTGATTTTCAGGCTTACCTACAGGGAATTATAATTCCCTTTATAAAGGCTTTTCCTGAAAAGTTTCATGAGAAAAGTTGCCTT
>NW_011487496.1:9787-10977 GCF_000754665.1 Bison bison bison | reverse complement strand
GTGAGTCTAGCATTAAGTGTATTTGGCTATTGCAGACAAGGTAAGAAATTCCCCAGTGATGACACACCCAGAGACATATGAGTGGACTTTCTACTGAGCACAGTTTTTCAAGGTCATTTGAAATTCTTATCTGTCTCTTCTTCATTATCCTCCCTCACTGCCCCCCGCCAGTCACTGTGCTCCCACCTTAGTATTTTAGATGCTGGTGGAGAAAAATGTATTTCCCATCCAGCTGAAATAGTCAGAACTTCTCTTATTGTTCCATTCTTTCACAGCAGGTTAGTCTCTACTAAATGAATCAGCTCCAATCAGGGCCTTTTTTAAGGGTGGGGAGGTGTAGAGAAATTTTCTGTTACCATTTCTTCTGGAATCAAACTTATCTTTGTTGTGGCAAAATGTGTATTAGGATAGGAGACTTGTTTTAGTCTTATTTCTGTGACTACACAGCTTTCCCACCAACATTTATTGAAGAAACTGACCTTTACCCATTATACAGTCTTGGCACCTTTGCAGTAAATTAATTGACCATATAAACTGTGCATGGGCTTATTTTTAGGCTTTCCATTCTATTCCATTGTTCTATGTGTCTGTTTTTATGCCAATACCATATCATTTTTGATGCATAGTTTATTTACAATATTGCATTAGGTTCAGGTGTACAGTAAAGTGATTATGCATATAATTTTTCAGATTATTTGCTATTGTAAGTTACTACAAGATATTGAATATTTTACCCTGAATTATATGGTAAATCCTTGTTGCTTATGTATTTTATATATAATAATGTGTATCTGTTAATCCCATACTCTTAATTTATCCCCTCACTTTCCCCTTTGGTAGCCATAAGTTTGTTTCCTATGTCTATGGGTCTGTTTCTGTTTTTAAATAGGTTCTTTTGTATTATTTTTTAGATTCCACATTTAAGCGATGTCATATAATATTTTCTTTGACTTACTTCATTGGTATGATATTCTCTAGGTCACACATGTTGCCACAAATGGCAACATTTCATCCCTTTTTATGGATAAGTAATATTCTCTCATGTATATATGTGCCACATCTTCTTTATCCACTCATCTTTCCATGGACATTTAGGTTCCTCCCATGTATTTGCTATTGTATATAGTGCTTCTATGAACATTGGATTGCATGTATCTTTTAAAATTAGAGTTTTCATTTTTTTCCACATA
>NW_011487496.1:8030-9687 GCF_000754665.1 Bison bison bison | reverse complement strand
CTTGTTTCTCATATCTGAAGGTTAACTTTAACAGATAAGGTACTCTTGGATGGCAATTTTTATTTTTCAACACTGTAAATGTGTCATGACACTCTCTCCTGGCCTGCAGAATTTTTTTTTTTTCCTGAGAAAACCACTCTTAGCCTAATGGGAGTTTCTTTGTGGGTCACTTTCTTTTCATCCCTGGCTGCTTTTATGATTCTTTCTTTGTTGATTGTGACATTTTTTATAATGGCCATAGAGAAGGTCTTTTTGCACAGAGATAATCAGGTATCCTATCAGCTTAATGGGCTTGTATGTCTAAGTCTTTCCCAAGGTTTGAGAAGTTCTCAGCTATTACTTCTTTAAATAAACTCTCTGTCCCCTTCTCCCTCTCTTCTCCTTCTGAACTTCTATTATTTAAATATTTGACTTTCTGATAAAGTCAGATAGTTCTCATAGGCTTTCTTTACTCTTTTAAAATCTTAATTTCCTCTTCTCATCTAATTTCTAACTTATTTATCCATTCCTGTCCTCCAAGTAATGTATTAGTACTTCCACCCTATCTTCATTACTATAGATGCTCTCTATTGCATTCATTTCATTCATTGAATCCTTCAGCTCCAAAATTTCAATTCATATATTTTTTTAATTTTAGTCTCTGTTTAAGAAATCTCTCTGTTAATTACATTTATTCCTAATTTCATTAAATTCTATTTCAGAATTTTCTTGTAGCTCACTGACTTTCTTTTCAACAGCTATTTTCAATTATTTATCAGTTAGATCACAATAGTCTATGATTTGGGGTTTAGTTGCTGGAAATTATATTAATAATTATCATCTTATGATGCCACATTTTCTTGATTTTTTTCCCTATAGCTCCTAGTTATGCATTTTGCTTCTGCATTTGAAGTATCAGATACCTCTTTTGTTGTTGTTTGGCCACTAAGTCATGTCAGACTCTTTCCTACCCCCATGGACTGCAACATGCCAGACTTCCCTGTCCTTCACTATCTTCCCAGAGTTTGCTCAACCTCATGTCCATTGAGTCAGTGACGCCATCTAACTATCTGATCCTCTGTCACCTCCTTCTCCTCCTGCCTTCAATCTCTCCTGGCATCAAGGTCTTTTCCATGAGTTGTCTCTTTGCATCAGATGTCCAAACTATTGGTGCTTTGGCTTCAGCATCAGTCCTTCCAATGAATACTCAGGGTTGATTTCCTTTAGGATTGACTAGTTTGATCTCTTTGCTGTCCAAGGGACACTCAGAGTCTTCTGCAGCACCACAATTTGAAAGAATCAATTCTTAGGCACTCACCTTTCTTTATGGTCCAACTCTCACATCCATACATGACTACTGGAAAAAACACAGCTTTGACTATATGGACCTTTGTCGGCAAAGTGATGTCTCTTTGTCTAGGTTTGTTCACAGCTTTTATTCCTTGAAGCAAGTGTCTTTTAATTTCATGACTGCAGTCACCCTCTTCAGTGATTTTGGAGCCCAATAAACTAATATCTGTCAATGTTTCCACTTTTTCCCCATCTATTTGCATGAAGTGATGGGACTGGATGCCTTAATCTTAGCGTTTTTTAATGTTGAGTTATAAGCCAGCTTTTTCTCTTGCAGATGCACCTCAGAGCACATCCAAGAAGCAGCTAGCAGTATGGGAAGAGATGT
>NW_011487496.1:4282-6001 GCF_000754665.1 Bison bison bison | reverse complement strand
TGGTGTAATTAGAAGAGCTGTATCAAGAGTGGTCTGCAGGCAATCAGGAGGTGGTGATGCTGCTGGATCACTGAAAACAGTTGGTGTAAGTTGAGTCAGGGAATGCGTTACTGAGGAAATACTTGTCCTCTTTGAAGCTCTTAATACAGCTAACCAATCAGGTGGTAGTGGAGGTGGTGAATTGGGTCCTGTGGGACTCACAAACACCTCTGTTTTAAAACAAGTTCGAGGTTGGGGTTGCAAGTCTTCTCCCATTCCAGTTTCATAATTGACATAGATATATGAATTTTTCACATTGCCAGCTCCATGCATTGGCTGTTGTAGAGGGCTGGATAACACCTTTCTTACAGTTTTTGTTAGAAGTTTACTGATTTCACTAAATGGGAAAGTGCAAAATGAATTTTCAGCTGGTTGATCTACATATGAATGAGAGGTCTCACCACAGGCATTGTGATATGGTCCACTGTAATATCTTCTATCGCTTGACCATGAGGTACACATTTTGGCTCATATGGATAATCTAGGTGCTTCTTCTTTTGCTTGACCTTCCCTCCCTTTTGTTCTTCACCCTCAGAATATGAAACAGGACAAATCTTTAACCTTTCTCTACCATCTTGGCAGTAACGAGCAGGCATAGTAAGAGATGATGTCTGTACACAGGAATCATGTTTTCCATACCTTTTAACAGATTTGGAAGAGTATACTTGCTGTGATTGAAAAGCTGTATTTTGAAACATCCTCTTTTTCTAACTTGCAAAGACACACCTTCATTTGGATCATCTTGGGTAATGCCATCAGTTAACTGGATTACACTCTGGTGTAAAGTCTTACGTTTTTTGGGGTTTTTTTTAAGTCTTAAGTTTGAAACAGAGCCTGTTGACCTCTTTGGTTAGTTCCCCAAATATGTATTCAGTATATTTATTAGGTCATTTACTTGTCTAGCTATATTGTTTAAAGACATCAGGGTTACATAAACTAACTCCTCTCTAATTTTTCTGGGCCCTGCTGATTAATTTGAGGGCCCTTCATCTTTTTCTTCATGTAACGACATTTCAGAATCACATTAGTTTACTAGGAAAAGTTTCCAGGGCTCACCTGTCTCACCTCTTTTGAGCATCCACAACTCTTTTCAGACTCACTCCAAGCTTTACAGGGTTTTGAATTCTGCCGGCAACATCCAGCAATTGGCAGACGCTGCTTGTATGCGAGAATAAAAGCTCCTGCCTCCAGTTTTTGACGAGTAGCAACCTGGCAACCAAGTCCTGTGTCAGAATCTTAATATTGTGCAAGCAGTGAGAGAATAATGCCTTCAAATCATTGCCACGCACCTCTGGCCCACCCTCTCTGGAACTAGTTTCTCAAAGATAGACCAGCTGGAGAGGAACAGACAGGGTTATCACCTAACCTCTCATTTAATGTTTCTCAAAATATGGCCCTAGATATGAGACCATATTATCCCATGTGACCACCAATGTACTTCACTGACTTTAAATAGCATTTGTCTCTCATCTGATTCCAAAAAATTATCTTACACTTGAAATATTTGTTCTGAGATCCACTTGGATATCAACTTGTAGTTGTTTCTCTTATTCTACCCACACCTACCTCTCCTCCCTGCATCTCTTATTTCTGAATACCACAAGTCCATCAATCCAGTTACTCATGTCCAAAACTTGGTGATTCACGTTATCCTTGACACTTCTCTTATTTCCATATCTA
>NW_011487496.1:0-710 GCF_000754665.1 Bison bison bison | reverse complement strand
AGGTAGATTCTTTACCATCCTTCAACACAATAAGCCCATACTAAATGTCAGCTATTATTATTACTTTCATTCTTTTTGAGTCATGGTGTTTTTCTCTTGATAGAAAGAAGTATTTTTTTTGACAATGTAGGATAATTTTTTCTTAAAAATTGATGTTTCTAAGATTTTATTTATTTTTGTAATACTTGCATGGCTAGTGTCAATTGTGTCAGTGTTTTCAATATTTTCTGTTTAAGAATCCTTTGATTTATTGTTTAGTGTCCTTTGATTTCAACTTTGAAGACTCTCCTTAGTATTTCTTACATGACATATTTGGTAACAATGAATTCTCCCAGCTTTTTTTTTTTTTTTGTCTTCTTGAGTAATTCTTTTTTTTTCCTTCAGAAGAATTTTAGTAAGGAATTATTTATTGACACTTTTTTTCCTGTCAGTACTTTGAATGTTATCTGGCCTCCATTATTTCTAATTAGAAATCAACTGTTAATATTATTGAAGATCCCTTGTATGTGATGAATCACTTATCTCTTTATGCTCTCAAGATTCTTTTTTTACTTTCAACAGTGATTTTGAAAGTAATCACTTTCATTTTGATGTTGATGTGTCTACCTAAGGTTGCATTACTTGAGTTATTATTTGTACTACTTTGAGTTTCTTGTATGTGTAGATTAATGTTTATCATCAAATTTTGGAAGTTTCCAAATATTATTTAT
>NW_011487495.1:4475-4965 GCF_000754665.1 Bison bison bison | reverse complement strand
ACATACTACTTTGGAACCAGTCTGTTGTTCCATGTCTAGTTCTAACCGCTGCTTCCCAACCTGCATACAGGTTTCTCAAGAGGCTGGTCAGGAGGTCTCGTATTCCCATCTCTTTCAGAATTTTCCACAGTTTATTGTGATCCACCCAGTCAAAGGCTTTGGGATAGTCAATAAAGCAGAAATAGATGCTTTTTGAGAACTCTCTTGCTTTATCCATGATCCAGCCGATGTTGGCAATTTGATCTCTTGTTCCGCTGCCTTTTCTAAAACCAGCTTGAACATCTGGAAGTTCATGGTTCACGTATTGCTGAAGCCTAGCTTGAAGAATTTTGAGCATTACTTTACTAGCGTGTGAGATGAGTGCAATTGTGCAGTAGTCTGAGCATTCTTCGGCATTGCCTTTCTCTGGGATTCAAATGAAAACTGACCTTTTCCAGTCCTGTGGCCACAGCTGAGTTTTCCAAATGTGCTGGCATATTGAGTGCAGCAC
>NW_011487495.1:0-350 GCF_000754665.1 Bison bison bison | reverse complement strand
TGTTCTTTGTATCTATGACTTTTTTTTTAAATTTTAGATTCCACACATGAGCTCAAGAGTAGGTCTTATTTCCCTAGATCTACAATACATTTCAAATAAGTTTTGTAAGACTTTTTTTTTATTCCAGTTAAAGCATTATGATATACTAAGAGAGATATCACAATAAACTGTGGAAAATACTGAAAGAGATGGGAATACCAGACCATCTGACCTGCCTCTTGAGAAACCTATATGCACGTCATGAAGCAACAGTTAGAACTGAACATGGAACAACAGACTGGTGCCAAATAGGAAAATGAGTACATCAACGCTGTATACTGTTACCCTGCTTATATAACTTATATGTAAAG
>NW_011487494.1:18860-20711 GCF_000754665.1 Bison bison bison | reverse complement strand
ATCCATTTTGGGTTAATTTTTGTGTATGATGTGAAGTAATGGTGAGGTTTATTTTATTCCTTATAAATGTCCAAATGATTCAACATAATTTGTTGAAACTATGTTCAACATAGTTTGTTGAAAAGTCCTTGTTTTCCCTATTGAATTACTTTGATATCTTTGTAAAAATTTATATATTTGGTCCTATATCTGTACATTCTCTTATTTTACAGGTTTGCATGTTTATTCTTGTGCTTGTGCAACACACTCTTGATTTCTGGAGCTTTATATAAGTTTTGATATTAAGTAATTACTTCAATTCATTTTTTGCAAGTGATTTGTTTTACTAGATTCTTTTAAATTTCTATATCTTTATACATATTTTACAATAAGCTTGTCAGTTTCTCCAAAAGTTCTGTTGAAATTTGGATTGGAATTTCATGAAATTTTTAGCATTGGTATGGTAAAAATAATGAGTTTCTAATCCATGATTTATCTCAATGATTTGTGCATTTAATTTCTCTCAACAATGTTTTTTTTGGCCTTCATAAACAGGTGTTGAATATTTCACAAGTTAATCCTCATATTTCATTTTTAAAAACAGTTTGGATATTGTATTATAGATGATATAATAAAGGCATAAGTTAGCAAACTGTCTTCCAAAGTGGTTGTTACATTTCCGTTAGCAGTATATGAGTTGCTGTTGCCTCACATCTTCAGGAAACAGGTAATAGTTATAATAACAATGATAATATTAGCTAAAACTGAACACATAGTGTGTTTAGTGTTTGTGCAGACAGTTGGTATTTAATCCTCAGCAAATCTACTAAATGGCTGCTGCTATCATTTTCATACTTATTTTATACATTAGGAAACAGAAACATGGAGAAGTTCAGAATTCTGTCCAAGACTGAGCAGCTAATAAAGAGCAAGGCCAAGTTAGGTCTCTGCTGCTGCTTCTGCTAAGTCGCTTCAGTCGTGTCCGACTCTGTGCGACCCCACAGACGGCAGCCCACCAAGCTCCGCCGTCCCTGGGATTCTCCAGGCAAGAGTACTGGAGTGGGTTGCCATTGCCTTCTCCAGTTAGGTCTCAGGTTATTCTTATTTAAATACTTTCCCTCCAAATTCTTAACCTATACCCAACATTGTTATGTTATGATAAATAATGTTGACCTAGTAATCTCCTTTTGAAATGATCATAATAATTCTACGTAATACCACTTCAGAGACAAGCTTTATTGAAAAAATTTCATCAGCTCACACACACACACACAGTTACACACACACACACACAATAACACTGAGTTTCCAAGTGGCCTGGTACTTTTAGGCCTTCAATGAACACTGTTAAAAAAGAATAGAGGTTCTGACTATAGCTTCAAGATTATCCATGTCACATACATGAATTCTAATCCTTCCCATTCTCTGATCACAGGGATAGTAGAAAAAAGGTAGAAACATTTAATTGCCATTTTGGGAAGGGCTACTAAGATAACTTTTCCCTTGAGGAAATAAACAGTGCTGGTTAATGCACTTGGAAAAAACTCATCTATGTTGTGAGAACTAAAGGAGCTGAGAAGGCAAGACTGTGAGGATTTCTTGGTGGAGCAAATTGCAAAGGCAGGACTTCTCCTCAGCACCCTCTGTGGCTAGACTTGGGGTTCTAGTGAAATGAGTGGAGAGCAAGAGAAGTCCCACAGACCAAAACACACAGCTCCGCTCTGAGCATAGATGCTCTGAATAAAAGCTTGGAAGAATTGGCTTTGGAAGGTTTCTCATGCAGGGAACATTTAATCAACTGCTATCCTGATAACTGGATTTGCTTTTCTACCTTAAAGAAAGAAAATCTGCCATGTTCTTAAGGTCCTGTGT
>NW_011487494.1:13522-16858 GCF_000754665.1 Bison bison bison | reverse complement strand
TCTCTTGCTTTTTTGATGATCTGGCAGATGTTGGCAATTTGATCTCTGGTTCCTCTGCCTTTTCTAAATCCAGCTTGAACATCTGGAAGTTCACGTGCCATTGAAACCTAGCTTGGAGAATTTTGAGCATTACTGTGCTAGCATGTGAGATGAGTGCAATTGTGCGGTAGCTTGAACATTCTTTGGCATTGCCTTTTGTTGGGATTGGAATGAAAACTGACCTATTCCAGTCCTGTGGCCACTGCTGAGTTTTCCAAATTTTCTGGCAACTTATATCCTTGTTTGGCATCTTATATCCTTTTTTTCTCAGTTATAAAATAATAATAATAATATCCACTTCATAGATCACTATGATAATTGATAATTGATAGAGGAAATATGTACTACACAAAAAGAACTTCCAATTGTTTTTGTGACTGTATACACTGTGGGATAGGAAGAATTAACAGTTGGAGCAGTAATACAGAGAACTATTTAATCATGCAATAAGCTCCAGAAGAATCATCACTAATTTTACTCTCAAAGAAGCAAGAGAGACCCATTTTATCCATAGCAGTTTTTCCCAGATAGGGTCCTCATGTTTGTGCTTGATGGAAAGACTGATGATTTATGTCATTAATGTTTGTAATTTCCCATTTTGTGTATTGGAAGTATATTTAAATTTTGCTTTAATTGTCATTGATAGTTTTGATTACTAAAGGAGGTGTCTATGGCAAAGCATTGTTATTAGTATCAGAGAAGTGAGCTCTTAAAGTTTGCTTAAACTCCTTAAGCCTCAAAATTGTCAACTTCCAAGTTGAGTGGATCATATTATTTTTTGGAAAATTAGAATGAAGATGAGATATTTATTATTAATATTATATCTGAAAAGTGTTGAAGATATGAGTACTATATATGGAAAGTGAGAATCTATAATAAGCATCAGCACTATTGTTAAATGTACCTTAGCTCTGTTAAATGATCTTAGTGATGTTTGGGGAGAAACATCTCTCCAAACATGTTCAAAACACAATCTCGTATTCAAAATGACCAATTCTTATTATAAGCAACTTTCAGTATGAAAAATTTCACACTTGGTTAGAGCCTATTCATATAGCTAGTTGTCAAATGAAGAGTTGTTAACGAAATTTTTACATCGAACACGTGCACTTGTTTTGGGTAAATTGACTACATCTCAAAAAACCTGTTAATAAAGAAAGCCTTCTTAGAAATTGAAATCTTTCCACCTAATATGAAGTCTCAAAATTCTTCACAGAAAACCTGTTTGTAACCTCTATTCTTGTTTGAATTTAGAGTGGGTTCACTTGCAGCACAAAAGAGAAATTATCTTAAATAAGTGTCCCTGATTCCACAGAACAAGAGGCAGAGAGTGTGGAGGAAGTGTATTCCAGTGGTTCACTCTGCTCATGATGAATCTTGCTTTGGAGAAGTGAATTACAAGACCGACCATTTCCACCTTGTCCTTTATTACTATTTAAGAGGTTTCCATCGAGTCCAGGGACCTTGTCTTGCAGCTGCTGTTTCTCTCCCAGGAGTTAATTATCCCTGTTTAATGGAAAGACTTTGTCCTAGAAGCAGACATTCTGGAGAAACATGTTTACGAATCATCCATTCTTGAGTGGGCAATTAAATTATTTGCACTTGGAAACTTAGCATGTGGGAGGCCTCTTTACATGAACCTGGATTGTTAAGAAAACTGAATATCATGTGACTTGTAAGGTGGCATAATTCCAGTATGTGGACCTGTGATGTGGTTTCACCATGGAATCAAGTCATGGAAGAGTTCCTATTTTCTCATCAGGGATGTAGTCTGCTAACATTTTAAAGTGCAAGAGAAAGAAACAATTGGGTGAAGATATGTTATTCATGGATGGCTTCTTCCAAGTATTTGCTTCTAGGATAAAATGTTTTAAAAATAATTAAGATAATTAATTCCTGGGAGGATAAAACCTTAAATGGAAAGATATGTCCTTTGATATTCTCATGAAGAAAGTGAAGTAGCTCAGTCGTGTCTGACTCTTTGCAACCCCATGGACTGTAGCCTACCAGGCTTCTCCATCCATGGGATTTTCCAGGCAAGAATACTGGAGTGGGTTGCCATTCCTTCTCCAGGAGATCTTCCTGACCCAGGGATTGAACCCAGATCTCCTGCATTGTAGGCAGACGCTTTACCGTCTGAGCCACCAGGGAACCCTCTCTAAATATTAAAACTGAGGAAGAAGCTGTTTTCTCATTTTAAGAACACAATAAGAGGAGCTTATTAAGTATCAGAAATATTTGTGTTTCTTGTTCTGTAGCCATAGACTAGGAGCTCAATATCAGATTTCTCTTAGATCATAAGACTTTGGGCTTCAAATTCAACATAGTATTTTCTTTTCCTTTGACTTGACTTTCCAAGGCATTGGAGTTTTGAAATGCTTACTGAATCTATTTGAATAAATTTGTGTCATCTTGACATCCTCTGCATCCTGTAGAATTGTCCAATCAGTGGGAACTTGAGAAATATACATGATATGACATTACATGCATTGGTTATTTCTTATTCCTGAATACCTTGGGTATTCTCCTTAACTATGGAAGCAACCACAGAAGGTGAACTAGACATTGATTTATAAACCAGTTTTCACATTTCCATGTTCTTCAAGAGTTTGCAATTAAAATCAGTAAAGCTTTATTTTCTGACAATTTATGGGAGATTACTTTTTACATGGTTTAGGATATTTTATAGAAATATTTGTTCTCCTCACTATATATTAACTCAGATGGTAAAAGGATCTGCCTGCCAATGCAGAAGACCTGGGTGTGATTCCGAGGTTGGGAAGATGCCCTGGAGAAGGAAATGGCTACCCACTCCAGTATTCTTGCCTGGAGAATTCCATGGACAGAGAAGCCCAGTGGGCTATAGTTCATGGGGTCACAGAGTCAGATACAACTGAGTGACTAATTCACACACACACATACACACACATATATATATACACAACATTTTTCTGTTTTAAAGTAGATGTATAGTTGATTTATGATGTCCTGTTAATTTCTGATGTACAGCAAAGTGATTCAGTTATATCATATTATTTTCCATTATGACTTATTCAGTTCAGTTCAGTTCAGTCGCTCAGTGATGTCCGACTCTTTGCAACCCCATGAATCGTAGCACGCCAGGCCTCACTGTCCATCACCAACTCCCGGAGTTCACTCAGACTCACGTCCATCGAGTCAGTGATGCCATCCAGCCATCTCATCCTCTGTCGTTCCCTTCTCCTCCTGCCCCCAATCCCTCCCAGCATCAGAGTCTTTTCCAATGAGTCAACTCTTCGCATGAAGTGGCCAAAGTAC
>NW_011487494.1:8163-13019 GCF_000754665.1 Bison bison bison | reverse complement strand
CCATAAGGGTGGTGTCATCTGCATATCTGAGGTTATTGATATTTCTCCCGGCAATCTTGATTCCAGCTTGTACTTCTTCCAGCCCAGTGCTTCTCATGATGTACTTTGCATATAAGTTCAATAAACAGGGTGACAATGTACAGCCTTGGCATACTCCTTTTCCTATTTGGAGCCAGTCTGTTGTTCCATGTCCAGTCCTAACTGTTGCTTCCTGACCTGCATATAGGTTTCTCAAGAGGCAAGTCAGGTGGTCTGGTATTCCCATCTCTTTCAGTACTTTCCACAGTTTATTGTGATCCACATAGTCAAAGACTTTGGCATAGTCAATAAAGCAGAAATAGATGTTTTTCTGGAACTCTCTTCCTTTTTCCATGATGCAGTGGGTGTTGGCAATTTGATCTCTGTTTCCTCTGACTTTTCTAAATCCAGCTTGAATATCTGGAAGTTCACGGTTCATATATTGCTGAAGCCTGGCTTGGGGAATTTTGAGCATTACTTTACTAGCGTGTGAGATGAGTGCAATTGTGCGGTAGTTTGAGCATTCTTTGGCATTGCCTTTCTTTGGGATTTTAAATATATTTTCCTGTGCAATACAGTAGGACCTTGTTTTCATCTATTTTATATATAGTAGTTTGTATCTTCTAATATCATGGTATTTGTTTTTATGTTTGTGTCATACTGCTTGATTGCTATAGCTTTGTAGTATAGTTTGAAATCAGGAGTGTGCTACTTCCACTTGGTTCTTTCTCAAGACTGCTCTGGCTATTCAGGGTGTTGTCATATAAATTTTATATAAATTTTAGGACTATTTGTTCTAGTTCTGTTAAAAATAGCATTGGTATTTTGGCCGAGATTTCATTGAGCCTTGAATAATATTGTGATTTTAATAATATTAATTCTTCCAATTCATGAACATGATATATATTTCCATGTGTTTGTAGAGTCAATTTCTTTCATCAGTTTATTATAGCTTACCAAGTCCAGATCTTTTACCTCCTTAGATAGATTTATTCCTCAGTATTTTATTCTTTATCATGTGATTATAAATTGGATTGTTCTCTTAATTTCTGTTTCTGATGGTTTGTTGCTAGTGTGTTGAAGAAATGCAACAGATTTCTGTATATTAATTTTGTATTCTGAAACTTTACAGATTCAATGATGAACTCTAGTAGCTTTTCAAAGATTTCCTATATATTTTGTATTTCCAACTTCAGTGAGAGTTTTACTTCTTACTTTCTAAATTGGATTTCTTTTATTTCTTTTCTCCTGTTTCTATGGCTAGAACTTCCAACAAATAATAAATGTGGCAAGAGTGAACATCCTTGTCTCTTTTCCGTATCTTAGAGGAAATACTTTCTGAGTATACACAGTGTATAGCATTATACACTAAGTATAATGTTAGCTGTGGTATTATCATGAACGGCCTTTATTACATTGAGATATGTTTCCTCTCTGCCTACCTTCTGAAGAGTTTTTGTCACAAATGGGTGAAAGTTTTGTCAAAAGCTTTCTTTGCCTATACTAAGATGATTAAATAATTTTTATTCCTGTTTGTTAACATGGTATATCACATTGATTGCTTTATTGATATTGAAGTATCCTTGTATCTCTGGGATAAATGATATTTGATCATGGTATATGATCCTTTCAACTTATATTGAATTTAGTTGCTAATATTTTGTTGAAGAATTTTGCATCTAGGTTCATCAGTATATTGGCCTATAATTTTCTCTTCTTTTGTGATATCTTTGCCTGATTTTGGGTGATGCAGGCCTCAGAGAATGAGTTCAGAACCATCCCTTTCTCTGTAAATTTTTTGAAATAGTTTCAGAAAGACAGGTGTTAACTCTTCACTAAATGTTTGGTAGAACTTACCTGTGAAGAAATCTGGTCCTGGACTTTTATTTTTTTCAAAATTGAAAGTGTGTGTTAGTTGCTCAGTCATGCCTGACTCTTTGTGACCCTATGAACTGTAGACTGCCAGGCTCCTCTGTCCGTGGAATTCTCCAGGCGAGAATACTGGAGTGGGTTGCCATTTTCTCCTCCAGGTGATCTTTCCAACCCAGTAATTGAACCCCAGTGTCCTGTACTGCAGGCAGATTCTTTACCATCTGAGTCACCATAGCTTTAATTTTTTTTTAATTATGGATTTAATTTAATTACTTTTAATTTATATGATCATATTTCCTGTTTTTTACTGGTTCAGTCTTGTAGGATTATGCATGTCTAGAAATTTATCCATTTCTTCTAAGTTGTTTATTTTATTGGCATATAATTGTTTGTAGTAACCTCTTATGATCTTTTTTGGTTTCTGTGGGGTTATTTGTAACTTCTCATTTTAAATTTTTTGTTTTTATTGATTTGGACCTTGATGAGTCTGGCTAAAGTTTTGCCAATTTTGCTTATTTTTTCAAAGAACCAGGTCTTCGTTTCATTATTATTATTTTTTAATTTTTAGTTTCTTTTCCCATATATTTCTACTCTGATCTTTATGACTTCTTTCCTTCTACTAACTTCAGAATTTGTCTATTTTCTTTTTCTATTTCATTTAGGTGAATAGTTAGATTGTTATTTGAAATTTCTCCTCTTTCCTGAAGTAGGCTTCTATTGCTCTAAACTTCCCTCTTAGATCTACTTCTACATTCTGTAGATACCTGGAAGAGGGCATGGCAACCTGCTCCAGTATTCTTGCCTGGAGAACCCCCATGAACAGAGGATGGTGGCTATGGTCCATAGGGTCACACAGAGTCAGACATGACTGAAGTGACTTAGCATGCATGCATAGATTCTAGGTCATTTCACTTTTGTCTTAATTTGTCTTCAGGCATTTTAAAACTTCTTTCAGTGATTCATTGGTTGTTTGGTATTGTCTTGTTTAGCCTCCACTTGCTTTTTCAGGCTTTTTTTTTTCCCCCCCTATAGTTGATTTCTAGCTTCATAATCCTGTGGCCAGAAAAATTTATTGACATGATTATACTATTATTACTATTTTCCTCAGTTCTCCATCCACTGCCTAGCCATACACTTAAATATAATAGCTGTATCAAGTCATATAACATGACTTAAACCCTCTCCTCTAGGCTTCAGAGTATTTGCTAAAAATATGTGTAGCACTCCTGAGGATAATACATGTGAACAAAATTTGAAAAAATCTGTTTGCCTAGGTAGATTTCTTTTATTGAATGACCAATAGAATTCCCAAAAGTCTAAAATAGTCAGCAAGATGGCATAAGATGATATCTTTCTGTATTTCTACACCAGAAGTGTTGCTAGAATTTTAACCTCCATTTGTTCTCCAACTCTAGATGTCACACTGCCAGAAAATATGTCTACTCACAAGGTTCCTATATATAGCACTTGTCCTGATGTGTTTATAGTACAAGTGAGACATTGATTCAGAATCTTACCCACTTTTGGTGGCCTCAGTTAGTGAGGAAATGTTTTCAGAGGTATGCAACCTCAATGAAACCCCATGGAGTTGTTCACATAGCGTTTACTATCTTCTATGTCTCAGTTCATGATACCCAAGGGCTTATATGAGAGTTGCTTTCTCACCCAAATTTCCAATCAGGAATGAAAACTGTTGCTATATTAGTTTACAGTTCACGGAAAAGAACCAATCAGGTGAAGATGTATTGTTTGTGGACAAATTCTCCTCAATATCTGTGTCTAAGGCAAAAGTTAGGGGAAAAAAACAGAGTTAATTAATTCCTAGGGGGACAAAGCCTTAGATATTAATAGAAAAATCAGTCCTTTAACATTCTCAGTATCCTCTCTAAATACTAAGATTCAAGAAGAAGCTGTTTTCTTATTTTAAGAGCAGAATAAGAGGAGTTTATTAAGTAATGAAATATTTGTATTTCTTGTTGTGGAATCATGACTCAAAGTTCTAAAGATCAGAGGATTCTCTTTAGTATCTAAGAAGTTTGGGTTTCAAATTTATCATAGCATTTTATTTTCCTTTGATGTGAATCTCCAAGGCACTGGAGCTTTGCAAATGTGTGCTGAATCCGTTTGAATAAATCTGTGCCATCTTGACATTCTCTGGTTCCTGTAGAATTGTCCAGTCAGTGGGAACACTTGAGAAACTTCCATTACATGACATGGTGTTTGAGCAGCTACAAATAATGATTATTTCTTATTCCTGAGTACATTGATCATTCTTCTTAAGGACAGAGCCCACCACAGTAAGTTAACTAGCACTGTTGATCTTTAATCTTGTTTTTACATTTTCATTTTATTCTAAGAGGTTTAGAGTTAAAATCATTAAAGTTTTCCTTTCTAATACTGATGGTTTTAGATGTTTAAGGATATTTTGCAGAAATATTCATTTTGCTCAATGTTTATGGGTTTAACTATAATTATTAAGGGATAGGTTTATGATTTATGGATTCCCATGGAGCATCATGGGAGAGAGAAGGACAGCATTTGGATTCTACTTTTTTTTTTTTTTTTTAAGAAAAAGCCCAGTTTCAAAACCGAGATCCTAAGAGAAAATGAATTAAAATATGGCATTAAAAATGTGCTCTCTGCTGTGATTGGGAGTCTTTATTAAACTCCAAGCTCAAAGGCTATTTTATTCTAATTCTATTCAAACTTTGGTGGATCTTGTTAGATCTTATTTTTGTTTCAGCGGATGTGGTCCCAGTAGCATGATTGAATTTCTGTATCCCTGAACTGGACTTCCCTGGTGGCTCAGTGGTAAAGAATCCACTTGCCAATACAAGATATGCAAGAGATGCAGGTTTGATCCCTGGGTTGGGAAGATCCTCTGGAGTAGGAAATGGCAACCCACTCCAGTGTTCTTGCCTGGAAAATTCAATGGACAGAGGAGCCTGGCGGACTGGAGTCCATGG
>NW_011487494.1:3102-7205 GCF_000754665.1 Bison bison bison | reverse complement strand
CAGGGCTGGTGCACTGGGATGACCCTGAGGGATGGGATGGGGAGGGAGGTGGGAGGGGGGTTCAGGATGTACACCCATGGCTGATTCATGTGAATGTATGGCAAAAACCACCACAATATTGTAAAGTGATTAGCCTCCAATTAAAATTAAAAAAAAAAAAATAAAAAGAAACAGCCAGAGACAATATGTAACTGTATAAGCATAGCTGTGGTCCAATAAAATTTTAATTATTGCCTGAAAAAAAATATGCATAAAGTCCAAAAAAAAAAAAGAAGAGAGTTGGGACATAAAGAAAGCTGAGTGCCAAAGATTGATGCTTTTAAACTGTGGTATTGCAGAAGACTCTTGAGAGTCCCTTGGACTGCAAGGAGATCAAACCAGTCAATCCTAAAGGAAATCAGTCCTGAATATTCATTGGAAGATTTGATGCTGAAGCTTAAACTCCAATAGTTTGGCCACCTGATACAAAGAACTGACTCATTTGAAAAGACCCTGATGCTGGGAAAGATTGAAGGCAGGAGGAGAAGGGGACGACAGAGGATGAGATGGTTGGATGGAATCACTGACTCGATGAACATGAATTTGAGCAAGCTGCGGAGTTGGTGATGGACAGGGAGGCCTGGCATGCTACGTGCAGTCCATGGGGTCTCAAAGAGTCGGACACGACTGAGTGTCTGAACTTAACCGAACTGATGAGATGATGAAATGCAAAGTACTGGGAGATTTTTTGTTTACAGAATTCTAGGTCTTGTCCAATCGACCCTGGATCCCATTAACATCTTTCACTATATTTCACAGGTTAGCAAAAGAACTGCCATGGATTTCATGTGGTCACCGGTGGCCATGTCTAAACTCTGGCATTGCTGATTCCCAGAAGTAAACTGGGTTCCTCCTGGAGAGGCACTGAGTGGTAGAGAGCTGGATGCAGGCATCCTGAATTTGAATCCAGTCTTCTCTATTAGGGTTTTCATCATTATTGCTTTGGGTAAGTCATTTATCTTCTTTAACCACAGCTTCTTTGTCTTTAAAATCAGTCAACAGTACATCAACCTCACAAGGATCATTTTGAAGACCACGTACATGTAAATATTTAGTGTAATGCCTAGTACATTGTGAAACTCAACAAAGCTAACAGTTATAGGAATGCCATGGTGTAAAAATAAATCTCTGCATTCTATAAAGATTGAGAAAAAGCAGACATAGTAAAAGTGCAGTAACCAATGTTTGAGTATATTGAATTTAAGCAAATAAACAAAGATTTCCCTGCTTAAGTAGTTTGTTTGCTGAAGTTCTTACCTCTCAGTTGCAGTCTGCTTGCCATTTTATGGAAGGTCAAGATTATTTTACTGTCTGTAACTTTTGTCCATTTCTTATTTTTCCAAAATTATGAATATTAGAGAATATGAGTGGAAATAGGAACAGAATTGGTCTTTGGATTAAGACAAAAAATGAACAAAACAGAAAATTATCCTGTGTTTGTGTCTGTCAATTAACAGAGGACATCAAAAATGTCCACTGAGTTTGACATAGGCCAGGTTGTTTTGTTTGTGAGTTGGCTATTGTGTTGTGTGGGATGAAGGGAGCTGACATAAATTGGTAAAAGAGAACTATTTTAAAGCCAACTTCTTCAAAGTTTGCAAGAAGCTGAGGTAAAAAGTGAAATAATGAGAATGAATGAGTTAAGTTTGGGATTTTCTGTCTGATTTTGATCATGAAATCCAACCTTTGGTACAGACCATTGGGAAAGCATAAAAATATATCAGTTGGTTCTTGGTTCTCCCAGGTGTCATCTTGTCTAGAGAAGAGTTGGCAATTAGAAGTGTACGCAGACTTTCTTCTCAAGTGTCCTTGTCCCTGGAAGGATTCTCTGATGCCCTGGGCTATCCAGAAGAGAGCCCACTATCCTGGGGCTTGGGACTCTAAAGCTATCCTCTCAATGAAGAGTTTGTGGGATCATCTGGAAGAGTTCCCTGGTGCAGAGAATCTGGGGCTTCCCTGGTGGCTCAGATGGTAAAGCATTTGCCTGCGATGTGGGAGTCCTGGGTTCGATCCCTGGGCCTGGAAGATCCCCTGGAGAAGGAAATGGCAACCCACTCCAGTACTCTTGCCTGGAAAATCCCATGGACAGAGGTGCCTGGTAGGCTACAGTCCATTGGATCACAAGGAGTCGGACAAGACTGAGTAACTTCGTTGGAAGAGTTACCTCATTATGTACCTTGCCCACTTGTAACATAGACAATTCATTTTACCTTTCACTGCCTTTTTTCTTTAAAAATACATAAATATGAAGAGAATAATGAAATCTTAGTTATTGTAAAATGCAAAGATTAATAATGACAATACTTAGTTGTATGCATATTGCTAAGTTACTTCAGGCATGTCCAACTCTTTGCGAACCTATGGACTGTTGCCGACCAGGCTCTTATGTCCGTGGGATTCTCCAGACAAGCATTCTGGAGTGGATTGGCATGCCCTTCTCCAGGGGATCTTCCCAAGCTAGGGATCAAACCTGGGTCTTGATGTCTTTTATGTCTTCTGCATTGGCATACAGGTTCTTTACCACTAGTGCCATCTGGGAAACCCACTTAGCTGTATATATTACCTTAAAGTGGGCTTGACTAATATATATATTCCTTATCAAGTAAATGGAAATAGACTTTGCATTAAAGTGATCTGGTTGATTACTGAGACTTGGCTTATTACCTGTTAGTATTAATGGCATATGTTAAAACTAGTGATCAATAATTTTTAGATGGTAGACTAAAGACAGTATCTAGGATGATTAAAAGTGGTCCATGGGGCAACTAGGGCAGACTTACCCCCTTCCCTCATCCTCTAAAAGCTGTTAGAGTCCAGTGAGACCCTCATTCTATGTTCATTTAGTGAACTTATAACAATAACTTTATGAGTACATTAAAGTGATTTCCTCAAATATTACTATATTCAGATAATATATTTTGGGGTCCCACAATGTGCCAGAACACAGCTTCCTATGTTTCTTTTCCCATACATATACCATTCAATTAAAGAATTCACTGTTTCAACCTAAGGCTCCAAGAAAAAAACATGTATTTTCTGATTAAAATTAGTAAGGCAAGCTCCAGAATTTTGAAAACTATTAAAAAAATGTAAAAAAAAATCTAAGAGAGTCAACTAAGAGAAATTTGGTCCATGTGTTCCTAGACAGTTTGGGGAAAAGAAGGAATCATTGTGATATTGTCAGAGTACTGTTAAAAGGTAGTGTTTTGTAGTAATTCATTCTTTTATATTCCCTTTTTCTTTCTTTCTTTTTTAAAGGTAAAGTGTTCCTTGCCAGAGTTTTTATTACCCACACCATATAGATGGCGAATGAAAGGAATGTGACTGTGTTCATTCTAGTAGGTCTTACACAGAACCCCCAAATGCAAAAAATAGTGTTTGTGGTGTTTTTGGTCTTATACATGGTAACCCTCTCAGGCAACCTGCTCATTGTGGTTACCATTACCACCAGCCAGGCTCTGAACTCCCCCATGTACTTCTTCCTGACCCACCTTTCCTTGATAGACATAATTTACTCTTCTTCTTCAGCTCCTAAGTTGATTGTGGACTCCCTCCAGGAGATCAAGACAATCTCGTTTAATGGGTGTATGGCTCAAGTCTATGCAGAACACATTTTTGGTGCTACTGAGATCATCCTGCTCACAGAGATGGCCTATGACCGCTACGTGGCCATCTGCAAACCTCTGCACTACACGGCCATCATGAGCCACAGGCTGTGCATCCTCCTGCTGGGGGTGGCCTGGACTGGAGGATTTCTCCATGCAACCATTCAGGTCCTCTTTACAGTCCGGCTGCCCTTCTGTGGCCCCAATGTCATAGACCACTTCATGTGTGACTTGTACCCTTTGTTGAAACTTGTCTGTGTGGACACCCACATCCTTGGTCTCTTTGTTGCTGCCAACAGTGGGTTCATCTGCCTGTTAAACTTCCTCCTCCTGTTGGTCTCCTATGTAGTCATCTTGCATTCCCTAAGGGCATACAGTTTGGAGGGGAGGCACAGAGCCCTCTCTACGTGTGTCTCTCACATCACAGTAGTTGTCTTATTCTTTGTGCCCTGTATCTTT
>NW_011487494.1:583-1112 GCF_000754665.1 Bison bison bison | reverse complement strand
ATGAAAACAACTAATGGGTGCTAGCATAAAATTTTGGGAACTTGAACAAAATCTGTACTTTAATTAATAATACTGTATCACATGTTAATTTCCTGTGGGTTTTGTGTTTTTTTTCTTTACAACATAGTATTTCTTAGAATTGGGTCAAAAGTTTCAAGCCTCATCAAAAAATTTTTTTTAAACCACTAAGATAATACTTATTAGTGGTGGCTGCTTAGAGGTGGCTGCGTGGGCACAGGAGGGCCTAGAGGAGCTATCCCACACTGAAGGTCAGGAAGGGCGGTGGTGAGGAAATACCCCTCGTCCAAGATAAGGACCAATGGCTGCGCTTTGCTGGAGCAGCCGTGAAGAGATACCCCACGCCCAAGGTAAGAAAAACCCAAGTAAGATGGTAGATGTTGCAAGAGGGCATCAGAGGGCAGACACACTGAAACCATACTCACAGAAAACTAGTCAATCTAATCACACTAGGACCACAGCCTTGTCTAACTCAATGAAACTAAGCCATGCCCGTGGGGCAACCCAAGAT
>NW_011487494.1:0-483 GCF_000754665.1 Bison bison bison | reverse complement strand
AAAGAAGATTGATTATATTCTTTGCAGCTAAAGATGGAGAAGCTCTATACAGTCAGCAAAAACAAGACCAGGAGCTGACTGTGGCTCAGACCATGAACTCCTTATTGCCAAATTCAGACTGAAATTGAAGAAAGTAGGGAAAACCACCAGACCATTCAGGTATGACCTTAATCAAATCCCTTATGATTATACAGTGGAAGTGAGAAATAGATTTAAGGGCCTAGATCTGATAGATATAGTACCTGATGAACTATGGATGGAGGCTCGTGACATTGTACAGGAGACAGGGATCAAGACCATCCCCATGGAAAATAAATGCAAAAAAGCAAAATGGCTGTCTGAGAAGGCCTTAAAAATGGCTGTGAACAGAAGAGAAGTGAAAAGCAAGGGAGAAAAGGAAAGATATAAGCATCTGAATGCAGAGTTTCAAAGAATAGCAAGAAGAGATAAGAAAGCCTTCCTCAGTGATCAATGTAAAGAAAT
>NW_011487493.1:4846-5332 GCF_000754665.1 Bison bison bison | reverse complement strand
ATTTAAATAACTATCAGTTTAGAACAAGTATGATTATAGATACAGATGGATATATAGATTAGCCTCATGGTAACTAGAAAACCTACAAAAGATGCACAAAAAACAAAGAGAAACAAGTACAAATATAATACTAAAGAAAATCAAACTATAAGGGAAGTAACCAAAAGAAGAAAATAACAGAAAACTACAGAAATATCAAACAGAAAACTACAGAAATATCAAACAGAAAACAAGTATCAAAATGGCAACAAGTACATACCCTGTTTCCTTTACTTATGTGAAGAGTACATCACCTGAAATGCCAGGCTGGATGGATCACAAGCTGGAATCAAGATTGCTGGGAGAAACACCAACAAACTCAGATATGCAAATGATACCACTCTAAATGCAGAAAGTGAAGAGGAACTAAAAAGCCTCTTGATGAGGGTGAAAGATGAGACTGGAAAAGTTGGCTTAAAACTGAACATTCTAAAAACAAAGATCATG
>NW_011487493.1:0-466 GCF_000754665.1 Bison bison bison | reverse complement strand
TTTGCCATGAAGTGATGGGACCAGATGCCATGATCTTAGTTTTCTGAATGTTGAGTTTTAAGCCAAATTGTTCACTCTCCTCTTTCACTGTCATCAAGAGGATCTTTCGTTCTTCACGTTATGTCATCAGCGTATGTCATCTGCATATCTGAGGTTATTGTATTTCTCTTGATTCCAGCTTAAGCGTCATCCATCCCAGTGTTTCTCATGATGTGCTCTGCATATAAGTTAAATAAGCAAGGTGACAATATACAGCCTCGATGTACTCCTTTCCTGATTTGGTACCAGTCTGTTGTTCCATGTCCAGTTCTATCTTTTGCTTCCTGACCTGCATACAGATTTCTCAAGAGGCAGGTCAGATGGTCTGGTATCCCCATCTCTTTAAGAATTTTCCACAGTTCGTGGTGATCCACACAGTCAAAGGCTTTGGCACAGTCAATAAAGCAGAAGTAGATGCTTTTGTGGA
>NW_011487492.1:4714-4893 GCF_000754665.1 Bison bison bison | reverse complement strand
TCCAGTATTCTTGCCTGGAGAATCTCCATGGATAGAGGAGCCTGGTGGGCTATAGTCCATGGTGTTGCAAAGAGTTGGACACAATTGAGCAGCTAAGCACAGCACAACACAGGCTTCTTTTTGGTCCAGATGGAAGATTGAGACAGTGTGTATGTGTGTGTGTACAGAAGCAGGTTCAC
>NW_011487492.1:0-350 GCF_000754665.1 Bison bison bison | reverse complement strand
AGGCAAGCCTGGTGTGATGCAGTCCATGGAGTTGCAAAGAGTCGGACATGACTGAGCAACTGAACTGAACTGATCTGCCATATGTGCAATGAACATGCTTTATAACAGAAAGATTTTGCCTCAACCCTGTAGGGGATAATCACAAATGGAACGTTCATTCAACATCTACTAGGCTATTTCATTTGACTGATCTCAGATGATGTGATATATAGTAGAACTAGTGGATCTCAGATGAAAGAGGAATTATGTCATTAACCAGCCACAATAGCTGGATGTTTTTGTTTGAAGGATCATACTATATTGAGACCTCAATAACAGTCTCTGCTGCTGGTAGATTGGGCATTTAGCAG
>NW_011487491.1:4809-5116 GCF_000754665.1 Bison bison bison | reverse complement strand
CATAAGGGTGGTGTCATCTGCATATCTGAGATCATTGATATTTCTCCCAGCAATCTTGATTCCAGCCTGTGCTTCATCCAGCCCAGTGTTTCTCATGAAGTACTCTACATATAAATTAAATAATCAGGGTGATAATATACAGCTTTGATGTGCTCCTTTTCCTATTTGGAACCAGTCTGTTGTTCCATGTCCAGTTCTAACTGTTGCTTCTGACCTGCATATAAGTTTCTCAAGAGGTAGGTCAGGTGGTCTGGTATTCCCATCTCTTTCACGATTTTCCACAGTTTATTGTGATCCACACAGTCAA
>NW_011487491.1:0-526 GCF_000754665.1 Bison bison bison | reverse complement strand
ATTTAATTTTGGAAGGCAAAAATTTATTCAAATGATATAATAACCATGTCACTGTTAAGCCTTTTCTTTCCTGGATGGTGTAGAAAATGCAACAAAACACAAGCTGCTTTGACAACACTCTTGCAGTGTTTTCTCCCACAGTTAGTTATACCAATTTAAAAAAAAAAAAGCTTTTAAGA
The DNA here is from genome assembly GCF_000754665.1 of Bison bison bison. Classification (NCBI taxonomy): domain Eukaryota; kingdom Metazoa; phylum Chordata; class Mammalia; order Artiodactyla; family Bovidae; genus Bison; species Bison bison. The sequence continues at coordinate 347 of NW_011487491.1, read as the reverse complement.
TATACGGAGAAAAATGGAATAACGAAGGATTAAAATCTGAAAATTTCTAGTCAAAACAATCCAACTTTGAATTCCACAAACTCCTGAAGTTCTTCCAGTGAGAACTGAACATTAAGTGTGAAACATGAGACATTCTTCCCAAAGCTACCACAGGTAGGTTTTAAGAGGTCAACAAAACATCACCCAAAATAGTTTTAGATTTTCCCTTTTTTTCCCCTGGAAATAACATTCACGAATCTGGTTCTCGAAAGATTAGCCAAGAAAATTGACATTTTTCACATGAGTGTGCTATTTGTAGAGATTTTTGGCAAGTGCTTAAAGTGCTCATTTCATAACAAGCAGTGATG
>NW_011487490.1:4730-4930 GCF_000754665.1 Bison bison bison | reverse complement strand
GGGATATGGACTTGGATTACTGTGATATTGAATGGTTTTCCTTGAAAACAAATGGAGATCATTCTGTAATTTTTTAGATTGGACCCAAATACTGCATTTCGGACTCTTGTTGACTATGATGGCTACTCCATTTCTTCTAAAAGATTCTTGCCCACAGTAGTAGGCATAATGGTCATCTGAATTAAATCCACCCCTTCCAG
>NW_011487490.1:0-375 GCF_000754665.1 Bison bison bison | reverse complement strand
GTGACCCCATAGACGGCAGCCCACCAGGCTCCCCCATCTTTGGGATCCTCCAGGAAAGAACACTGGAGTAGGCTGCCATTTTCTTCTCCAATGCATGAAAGTGAAAAGGGAAAGTGAAGTCGCTCAGTCGTGTCTGATTCTTAGCGACCCCATCGATCAGAGCCTACCAGGCTCCTCCGTCCATGGGATTTTCCAGGCAAGCGTACTGGAGTGGGTTACCATTGCCTCTCCATACAATGAAATATTAGCAATAAAAAGGAATGAATTTAAGTCACTTGTAGTGAGGTGGATGCACTTAGAGCCTGTAAACAGAGTGAAGTAACTCAAAAACAGAAAAAGATGGAATTTAGAAAGATGGTAACAATAACCTGGTGT
>NW_011487489.1:4739-5346 GCF_000754665.1 Bison bison bison | reverse complement strand
ACTAGACTTTGCACTCCAGGATGTCTGGCTCTAGGTGACTGATCACACCATCCTGGTTATCTGGGTCATGAAGATCTTTTTTGTACAGTTCTTCTGTGTATTCTTGCCACCTCTTCTTAATATCTTCTGCTTCTGCTAGCTCCATACTGTTTCTGTCCTTTACATTTTTTATGTAAACTAAGATATTCACAGGTTTCAGGGATTAGACCTGGGCTCATCTCTTTTATTGAGGGATTCACTGTTCTGCATATAATAAAGACCACTTATGATACTAAGCCTGATAAAATCTGTGAGCTTCCTACTCATTTCTGGTTGTGTAAGGTATTTTTGTTAGTATTAGTTAATAGAATCTAAGTATACAGCTTGTTTATAGTTTTACATAATATAAGAATTAACAGATTTTAGAGAAATGGATATTTACTTCTGGCCACTGTTTTGACTTGTAAATTTGTTATCTGTATTTGCCTTCTCTTCAGAGTATATATCTGATCACTTAAGACAAGATGGGAAATTTTAATTTAGAACCACTTAATCTATTTTAGAGGCTTCTAAGGTGGCGGAAGTGATTAAGATTCCGCCTGCCAATGCAGGAGACACAGGAGGCTTG
>NW_011487489.1:0-515 GCF_000754665.1 Bison bison bison | reverse complement strand
ACTGAAATAAATACTGCTCAGCCTTTCATGCTTTTTTGTGAGACTTTCCAAGATGATTTCAGGTTTAAAGAATTTCCTTCATCTAATTCCTAAAGTACTTTGGGTTGCTAGTGCTGCTGCTAAGTCGCTTCAGTCGTGTCCGACTCTGTGCGACCCCATAGACGGCAGCCCACCAGGCTCCTCTGTCCCTGGGATTCTCCAGGCAAGAACACTGGAGTGGGTTGCCATTTCCTTCTCCAATGCATGAAGTGAAGAGTGAAAGGGAAGTTGCTCAGTCGTGTCCGACTCTTAGCGACCCCATGGACTGCAGCCTACCAGGCTCCTCCGTCCATGGGATTTTCCAGGCAAGAGTACTGGAGTGGGGTGCCATTGCCTTCTCCGTACTTTGGGTTAGCTTATATATAAAACCCAGTTATAAACTATGACTCTACATAACCCCAACCATGTACAGAATAACATTATAAAAAAAAAAAAAAAACTGCATCCACTGAATTTAAAGTATGTGTATATATAGA
>NW_011487488.1:4010-6002 GCF_000754665.1 Bison bison bison | reverse complement strand
AGTTTCCTCATTGATAAAATAAGAATAATGAGAGCCATCTCCTAAGTATCATGTATGGGTGATAGGAAATTATTTTATCTGGCTGGAGGAAGAAAACTACAGAGAGGGAAAAATATCAAATCAAATTGTCATTTTAATCATTCTGTTACCAAGCCAAACTTGGGTCTACTCCCCTGAGTACAGTGAAGCAAATCTACTGACAACCAGGTTGTCATGAAGGAAAAGTGTGGTATTTATTATAAGGCTTTATACAAGTCATCTGGGCCAGCTAGTGCTGAAAAAACCCCAACTGGGTTTCAGAAACTTTCTTTTTTAACTTTTTTTTATTATGGAAAATTTCAAACATACACAAAAGTGGAAGGACTAGTGTAATAAATCCCCATGGGGGATTAGCCTTGAGAATTATCAACACATGGCCAATCTGATCTCATCTATCTTATTCTCTTGTCCCTTCTTCATGTATTTATTTTCAATTGGAGGATAGTTGCTTTACAATATTTTATTGGTTTCTGCCATATCTATTGTTTTTTAACAGTAGGTCCTTTTGTTTGTTATTTATTTTAAATAGCTGTGTGTGCATGTCAATCCCAAATTCTAATTATCCCTCCCCACCAGGTAACTATAAATTAGTTGTCTATGACTCTGTTTTGTTTTGTAAATAAGTTCATTTGTATCGCTGTTTTTTTTCTTCTTAGATTCCCCATATAAGCGATATCATAAGGTATTTCTCTTTTTCTGTCTTACTTCACTCAGTTTGTAACAGGAAAGTATTTTTAAAGGACAGGTAAGGGGGAGCGGGTTGCAAGGTCTGTAATCATCTTATGCACGGCTCTCTGATTGGCTGATGGTGAGGTAGCAGGGGGATGTCACAGGGGTTAACATTATCAATCCTTAGGCTCCAGTAGGCTATGTGCTAAGGTCAGTAGATAACATAATTCCATGTGGTGGAGAGTTTTCACATCTGTAAAACAACTCAGATACTGTTATCTGGGTATCACCTTCCAAAGGCCCCATCTCCTCCTCAGGAGAGGAGCCTAAAGCTAAGGATGCAGGGGAGGGGCCTACCCCAGGAATGCCCCATAAGGTCCTGTTGGTTACGATTCAAAAGATGTTTATTGAACACCAAGATAAGAGCTGGATGTGAGGGGTGGCAAGTTTAAAACATGGCCTCTGCCTGTGTATGACTGAGTCCCTTTGCTGTTCACCTGAAACTATCACAACATTGTTAATCAGCTACACCCCAATACAAAATAAAAAGTTTTTTAAAAAAGAAAGAAAGAATGCTAGATTCGAAAATGGCCTCTGCAATCACAGAACTGGGGAGACAAGACATATACACAAAAAGTGATTAACCCAACATGAGGCAATATGTGGTAAATGCCTTCTAGACTGTGAGCTCCTCTACTGCTGGGCCTGCGTGCTGTTTGTCTTGTTAAATGTGGACCAAATGAATGAGTCCAGGGCAAACTGGCGGGCTATAGTCCATGAGGTCGTAAGGGGTTGGATGAGACTGAGTGACTAACACTTTCTTTCAAATGAATGACTGGTGCCAACAGTGAAAATGAAAGTGAAGTCGCTTAGTCGTGTCCTACTCTTTGCGACCCCGTGGACTGTAACCCACCAGGCTCCTCCGTCCATAGAATTCTCCATGCAAGAGTACTGAAGTGGGTTGCCATTTCCTTCTCCAGGGGATCCCGACCCAGGGATCAAACCCAGGTCTCCTGCAATGCAGGCAGGCGCTTTAACCTCTGAGCCACCAGGGAAACCCAGAGGCTTCAAAGGTGCCTTTAAAGTTGTAATCCTTTTGTTATTGTTTCGTGGTGGTAACAGTGGAAGTCGATTTCTTTCTTTTTTTATTTCTTTTAGAGGCCCAACGCCAATCCCCTCCTTTCCTTTCTTGCTGGTTAGTGAAATCATTATCGCCTTCCTTCTTGGTAAGCTCTTCTGAAAAATGTTGGCTGAAGTGTTTTCTGATGATCCTGGAAGATGATT
>NW_011487488.1:0-374 GCF_000754665.1 Bison bison bison | reverse complement strand
ACACACACACAAATGAGTGCATGTAAAACTGATGAAATCTGAATACAGTCTACGTATTGTACATTTCCTGATTTTAATTTTGTCCTAAGTTGTACAACTTCCTGTGAATCTATAATTATTTCAGAATTTAAAGTTTTTATATACTAACATAATATTGTGAATCACAAAATTCTTCAACTAAAAGAATTTTTTTCTAGTTAAAAAAAAGATTGTTTTCTAAAAACACCAGTTAGCATTTCTGACTTGCAACTTTGTTTTTTTTCTTTATGTACTCCCTCTCTTTTAAATACTGCTTCTTGCACCATGATTTGTGAGAACTTTGAGGCAATTAAAATATATCTAGAGGCTTCAAAGTGAAAGTGAAGTCGCTCAGT
>NW_011487487.1:4015-4836 GCF_000754665.1 Bison bison bison | reverse complement strand
GAAAGCCCTGAATGTTTTAATTCCCCTTTTCCTGAGGGGGATTGCATGTTAACCATCATCTCCAAGGCATATCCTCTCTATGGTACTGAGCCGCTTGTTCATTTAACTCTTCCTGTTCATCAGAGCTTAACACATCATCACTCCCTCCAGCCTTACAAGCTGTTCCCTCAGGCACAGCATAAAGCGGCTCAGGTGGAAGGGCAGAAGGCTCTGTAACTTCGGGTCCTGTGGAATCCCTGAGAGCCATTTGAATTTTATGTCCCTCATGTTCAGGATCCAGGCAGTCTCTTATGAGAGTCCACAAAGAAAAAGCATCCACAGGAACACGATTGGGACCATGTAAGGAATAATATGTCTGCAATTGTTTTCCTACCTTTTTCCAAGTTTCCAGACTAACTGTTCCTTCCTCTGGAAACCAAGGACAAACCTCTTCTATAAAAAGTAAAAACTTTTCTAGCTGTAACTTATTTACATGAATTCCCCTACCTTTTAACATAGTTTTCAACATATGTACAAATAACTGGCGGCTATTGCCTTGTCCCATGATTTATTACTCTCGACAATCACCCTCCCTGCCCTTTACTTTTAATTACTTAGGAATTCCTCTTTACTTACCTCAATCTTGGCGGGCAGCGGCCGTCGTCGCACTCCGATTCTCGAGTCCCTGTTCGGGCGCCACCTGCCGGAGCCAGCCAGCAAAGTCGATCAGGTCCCGAGAACGTGCACGGCGGGGCTAAGAAAGAAACTAAAGCAAGAGACTACAAAGATGGGGTCGAGAGGTTCAGACACGTCACCACGAAGGGACGCAGTCTGACACCAAC
>NW_011487487.1:0-422 GCF_000754665.1 Bison bison bison | reverse complement strand
CTCTCAAGGCAGGTCTCTCACCGAATTTCCTTGAGTTATTGTCTTGTTAGTAGTGTGTTCAGGTGTGTTCAGTCACTATAGTTGTTCATCGTAATGGTCAGAAGAGTTCTGCCTGTGGGATTCAAATATCAACCTATTTGTATGTTCCAACAGCACTGAACTCCTTTTAAACTCAAAGTCCAGAAAATGCCAGTATTTTACTGGAGCTGATTTGACACATCTGATAGGTATGGAATAGAACTCCCAGGCTTACTTAGTGTTTTACTCCTTTGCGTTTTACAAAGATGAGTTTCTGAAGATTTTAATCGATTTTATACTGATTCCAGGGAGATGGGTTCTTAATGCTAAGACTGTGCAAAAGCAGGGTTATTTCAGAAACCTGAGACATTTTAAAATTATCAAAATATCCTGATATTTTCACA
>NW_011487486.1:4913-5066 GCF_000754665.1 Bison bison bison | reverse complement strand
ACAGTGGTAAAACATTCTTCCACAATAAAGTCTTTTGTTAATCCATGTTCTACAAGTTTATCATGGTTTAAAAGTAAGAGTATGGAATATTTAATTTGGTGTTAACTTTCATTTTGAAATGTTTAAAAAGGTTCCAGGAGTAGTCAATCAAAT
>NW_011487486.1:0-366 GCF_000754665.1 Bison bison bison | reverse complement strand
TTTGAAAACACCCTGATGCTGGGAAAGATTGAAGGCAGGAGGAGACTGGTATGACAGAATAAGATGGTTGGGTGTCATCACAGACTCAGTGGACACAAATCTGAGTAAACTCTGGGAGTTGGTGATGGACAGTGAGGCCTGGCATGCTGCAGTCATGGGGTTGCAATGCATAGGACATGGCTGAGCAGCTGAGCTGTACTGAGAAAAATGGGAAGACAGTAGGACTGGTCTCCACTGAAAGACTGCGAGACTACCTCTGAAAAACAACCAAAAAACAGAGGTATATAAATTACTAGTCAAAGACTCAGAAGAATTAGTAATAATATTGCTAACTGAACTGGGAAAAAAAAAAACACAAGAAAAAAA
>NW_011487485.1:4846-5091 GCF_000754665.1 Bison bison bison | reverse complement strand
TCTATTATCTGGGTAGACCACAGTTTATTTATACATACACTAACTGAAGGACATCTTACTTGTTTCCAAGTTAGGGAAATTATGAATAAAGCTGCTGTAAACATCTGTGTGGAGGTTTTTGTGTGGACATGTTTTCAACATGTTTGGGTAAATACCAAGGAGCATAATTGTTGGGTCATATAGTAAGTGTATGCTTGGTTTTGTAAGAAAATGCCAAATTTTCCTTCAAATTGGCTGTTCCACAT
>NW_011487485.1:0-521 GCF_000754665.1 Bison bison bison | reverse complement strand
CCACCCACAGCGAGGAACCTCCACAGTAAAGAGGAACCACAAACTTCCAGAATACAGAAAGGCCACCCCAAACACAGCAATCTAAACAAGATGAAAAGGCAGAGAAATGCTCATCAGGTAAAAGAACAGGATAAATGCCCACCAAACCAAACAAAAGAGGAAGAGAGAGAGAATCTACCTGATGAAAAATTCTGAATAATGATAGTGACAATGATCCAAAATCTTGAAAACAAAGTGGAGTTATAGATAAATAGCCTGGAGACAAGGATTGAGAAGATGCAAGAAATGTTTAATAAGGACCTAGAAGAAATAAAAAAAGATTCAATATATAATGGATAATGCAATAAATGAGATCAAAAACACTCTGGAGGGAACCAACAGTAGAATAACAGAGGCAGAAGATAGGATGAGTGAGGTAGAAGATAGAATGGTAGAAATAAATGAAGCAGAGACAAAAAAAGAAAAAAGAATTAAAAGAAATGAGGACAACCTCAGAGACCTCTGGGACAATGTGAAACACC
>NW_011487484.1:4476-4767 GCF_000754665.1 Bison bison bison | reverse complement strand
ACAGCAGCCCACCAGGCTCCTCTGTCCCTGGGATTCTCCAGGCAAGAACACTGGAGTGGGTTGCCATTTCCTTCTCCAATGCATAGATGCTTTATAAGTCTCATTTATGTGGAGCCACACAGTATTTGTCCTTCGGCAACTGGCTTTTTTCATTTAACATGAAGTCCTCTAGATTCACCCATGTTGTTGCAAATGGCAGGATTTCCTTCTTTTTAAGGCTGTGTAATATTCCACTTGTGCATATACAACATTCTTTTTTAAAAATGGTTGTACTTTTTGAAATTTCTTTTT
>NW_011487484.1:0-472 GCF_000754665.1 Bison bison bison | reverse complement strand
TACTTGGTATTTTCTTTCAGGGGAAAATGCTCCCCTTCCCTATGCCTGATACAAACCCCTATCTTACTACAGTATTGAAATGATCTCATTAGGAGCTCTGCTTTCCCATGAAGAGTTTCATCTGAAGGGTAAGGCATGTGTTGGCTTCATCTCCATATTGTTGTGGCCCTGCACAATTCCTGCATGATACCAAGTAGGAATTCATTAAAACTTAATTGAACAGAACTAAACTTAAAAAAAAAAAAAACACAGTAGATACTCCAAGGATAAAGTGGCAAACGGCCTGAACAAACAAGTATTAAGGTGATTTAAAGGTATGGGAAAATGTTCACTTTCCTTGGGGAAAAAAACTGAAATGAACACAATCAGAAATCATTTTCCAGTATTGAAGTAGCATTAATGAGAAATGATGATACTTAGCACTGAAGATGGCACCCCACTCCAGTGTTCTTGCCTGGAAAATCCCATGGAC
>NW_011487483.1:9217-9791 GCF_000754665.1 Bison bison bison | reverse complement strand
AAGCTGAAACACTGGGCTCTGGCCAAATGGTTCCATCCTAGTGACCTTTAGATAGCTAACTGTGTCTGCTTGGTACAGACCAAATTGGTAAATAAAGAAATAAATTTAAAGACAAAAAATGTCATGAGAAAAAACAAGCCAGTAACGGGGAGCTGATCAAAGGGCCCCTGTCCCTCATTATGGCCTGCAGGCAGCTTGTTGTTCCAACCTGCAGCTCACCCTTTCCCCGCCCCCGCTTCTTAGGAGGAAGTGGGGCATGAATGATGATGCAGTCTGATAACTCCAGAACTTTCCCTTTTCCCTGCCACCAGCAAAATTCAGTGAAACAGAAAAAGGAAATTAGCAGGTCTGGTGAGGAGATGACCTCAGGAAAAGAGGAAAACAATAGGCTTTAGCCAATAATTGCTATGGTGTCAACGCATAGAGTGTCCTGTGTTTCCAAAATGTCAGGGGACTTTGGAGTGACAGAAAAACCCCATGGTTACTGAATTTCCCCTTATTTCTTTTTAAGTCTCCCTGGTGAGTGCTTGCATTTGCCACAAATACTTCCTGGTTGTATCTTGTCATCCACAGC
>NW_011487483.1:4482-5572 GCF_000754665.1 Bison bison bison | reverse complement strand
CCAGCACTAGTCCTTGATATGAAAAGAAAGCATGATGGTTTGGTATAAATATCCATATGAGCTTCATTTGTTTAGAGCATGGTGTTTGGGAAAGGTACTCACAAAAGATGAGGGTCAGAGCACAGCCATTCCTGAAAGCCAGCCAAAGAGCCCTTGGACTTTATTTGGAAGACTAGACTCAGTGTTGCAATCCACTGATGTGTTGAAAGCAATTTGTTACCCATAAGAGATAAGTGCCAAAGTTTGCAAATGATTTACCTAAAAAGAAGATCAAGTAAAGTAGCCTCAGGATTATGCTATAATAAGATCATCTTCGCTAATTTTTTTCCTGATGTACTTTCTTGACCAGGAGAGAAGGTTAAGTGGAGTTATGAACTAGTTACTAGGAATTACACATAATCCTTACATTTATACTTATCCAATCTTATTTATGATTCATTCTATAGTTCATAGTCACCAACTATAATCATAGTTGCTGACTATGATTATAAGGACTTGTAAATTGTAACTTTGTAATTCCTTCAATTTTTTTTTCACCTTATACTCAGGTGCATTCTTTATTAGAAAGAAACAATGATAGATAAAGTTTGCCTAGGACCTCTTCTGGAAGAGGCAATGGCACCCCACTCCAGTACTCTTGCCTGGGAAATCCCATGGACAGAGGAGCCTGGTAGGCTGCAGTCCGTGGGGACGCTAAGAGTCGGACACGACTGAGCAACTTCACTTTCACTTTTCACTTTCATGCATTGGAGAAGGAAATGGCAATCCACTTCAGTACTCTTGCCTGAAGAATCCCAGGGATGGGGGAGCCTGGTGGGCTGCTATCTATGGGATTGCATAGAGTTGAACATGACTGGCATGACTTAGCAGCAGCAGCAGCAGCAGGATCTCTTCATTTACTTTGCACATAAATGAAAATGAGACTCTGAATGCTTCTGTTAATAAGAACACAACAGAAGACAGTACCTGGTACCTAGCAAATGTTCAGTGCTCTGTACATTATTATAAATACAAATGAAATTTTATAAATTTCAGGCTTAGTTGGAGTGATGAGTAAAACAGCTGCAAACTGCAATGCCTTGTTGATGGG
>NW_011487483.1:0-379 GCF_000754665.1 Bison bison bison | reverse complement strand
TTTTCACTAATGTACCTTGGGCACCTTTCCTTATTATTAACGTATTTTCTTCATAATCAGTGCTAGCATTTTCTTTCATAGTATGGTTATATCAAAATCTTAAAATCAATGTTCTTTTAATGAGCACTTAAGTTCTTCCATTTTTTTCATATTATGAAATATAAACATAAACTGATGCTCTGTCTGTAGGGTAGAATCAGGGTACCTGGGTCATAGGTATGCATATTTTAAATGTTTATAGATGTTGCCAAATAACTATCCTGCAGATCTGCAAATTGATATGCCAGGTGGCTCTAGTGGTAAATAACATGCCTGCCAATGCAGGAGACATAAGAGATGCGGGTTTGATCCTGGGTTGGGAAGATCCCCTGGAGGAGGG
>NW_011487482.1:4722-5221 GCF_000754665.1 Bison bison bison | reverse complement strand
GCCAAAAGCTGTCCCTCAGGAATTCATTAGTGCCCCTCCCCACAAGTTTTCACAGTAACTGGTTGATTCATTTAAATGGCCGCACCAGGTGAAGAGTATGCATCTGTGCAACTTTTCTGTAAATCGAAAATTATTCCAAAATACAAAGGTTACTAAAGAAAAAGGCTTCCACGCGGCTGGTGCCCCGGATTTCCCATGGATTTCTTGTACGCCAGAGGAGACCCGTCCTTTGCTACAGGGACTAGGCGCTTCAGAGGTTCCCTTCGACTGCCGCCACCTCGCTGGACCCGCCGCGCAAGGAGCCTCGGCGCGTCACCCGCACTCCCGGACCTTGGTCGCCGTCCCCGCGGGCTCCCAGCCCCTCATCCCCGCTCCGGGCCACGGGGACACTCCCGCCCCCGACCCCGCGAACTCCTTTCGGGCCCCAGGCCTTAGCGCCAGGCTCCTCGGCGCTGCCCGACGACCAAGGGAAGTGCGGCGACAAGTCGTCGTCCTCCCG
>NW_011487482.1:0-610 GCF_000754665.1 Bison bison bison | reverse complement strand
TGTCCCTGGGATTCTCCAGGCAAGAATACTGGAGTGGGTTGCCATGCCCTTCTCCAGGGGATCTTCCTGACCCAGGGACTGAACCCGTGTCTCCTGCATTGGCAGATGGATTTTTTTTACCCCTGAGCCATCTGGGAAGCCTTTGCATGTGTACATTACTGTACAAAATAATGTTTATGAAAACACTATGTAAACTATCAAAACCAGCAGAACTGAGATATTACTATTATTTCTAAATCCCCCCACAAATAGGCCAGTCACCCTCTAATGTAAGAATCCCCTCCCCCATCACCACACACATACACTTGTTGACATTTGCTATAAACATTATATGTTTATAACATAACATAAATAAGTTTATAATAATGTTTCCAAAATGATTATATTATCTGCCTTCAAAGAAGTCTCCAGTTGGAACAGGAGTCCCTGGGGAATGGCTGAGTGCCACCATGGGCATTGTCTTGCATAGACTGAGCGAGTACTTAATAAAATGAACAGTAATGGCAGCAAATGATTGGAAAATAGGATCATGACTTGTCATTAGCCTCCAGAAAAGGCCCTGAAAATGTGAGCACTGTGAGGAAAAAAAAAAAAAAAACCCAGGCAGTGG
>NW_011487481.1:53329-53947 GCF_000754665.1 Bison bison bison | reverse complement strand
ATGGATAAACAACAAAGTCCTAATGATTAGCACAGGAAACTCTATTCAATGTCCTGTGATAAACCATAGTGGAAAAGAATATAAAAATGTGTATATGTGTATTACTGAGTCACTGTATACAGCAGATTGGCACAACATCATAAATGAATTATGTTGTTTAGTTGCTAAGTCCTGTCCAATTCTTTGCAACCCCATGGACTCCCCAACAGGCTCCTTTGTCCATGGGATTCACCAGGCAAGAATAGAGGGTTGCCATTTCCTTCTCTCAGCGTATATACTTCAATAAAAAAATTAAAAAAAGAAATTATCAATATTTGTCCTTAACATATCATGAGATATTTCATGGTCATTACCGACAGGTGGATTTGCTTTCACAAGTTCTTTTTAGGGCAAGGATCCAATAAGTATCTTGAGTATCTGGCAGATGTTCTGCATGAGTTCACCAGACTTAGTCTAGACTGAGACATGGAGAAGTCCTACTCCTGAATTGGCCTCTTGGTTCCATTTTGGAGCACTTTCTTACCAATACCAAGAAGATTTTGGTTCTCCTTCCAAATATGAAATACAGAAAATTCTGTATTGCTGAAACACTAATAAATGATCAGCAGGGATGTAGTC
>NW_011487481.1:48232-50774 GCF_000754665.1 Bison bison bison | reverse complement strand
ATAGTGAGAGTTTTACTTCTTCTTTTCCAATTTGGATTCCTTTTATTTCTTTTTCTGCTCTGATTGCTGTGGCCAAAACTTCCAAAACTATGTTGAATAGTAATGGTGAAAGTGGGCACCCTTGTCTTGTTCCTGACTTTAGAGGAAATGCTTTCAATTTTTCACCATTGAGGATAATGTTTGCTGTGGGTTTGTCATATATAGCTTTTATTATGTTGAGGTATGTTCCTTCTATTCCTGCTTTCTGGAGAGTTTTTATCATAAATGGACGTTGAATTTTGTCAAAGGCTTTCTCTGCATCTATTGAGATAATCATATGGTTTTTATTTTTCAATTTGTTAATGTGGATCACACCAGCATCTTTTTCAACCCATCTCCTAGAATAATGGAAATAAAAGCAAAAATAAATGGGACATACTTAAAGGCTTTTGCACAGCAAAGGAAACAATAAACAAAACAAAAAGACAATCCAAAGACTGGGAAACATATTTGCAAATGATGTGACTGATAAGGGATTAGTCTCCAAAATTTAAAAACAGCTTATGACACTTAATAGCATCAAAACAAAAAAACTCACTCAAAAAATGGGCAGAAGACTGAAACAGACATTTCTCTAAAGAGGACATACAGATGGCCAAAAGATGCATGGAAAGATGTTCAAGAATGCCATTGAAACATATATAATATCATATAAGAAACGAATCACCAGTCCAGGTTCAATGCAGGATACAGGATGCTTGGGGCTGGTGCCCTGGGATGACCCAGAGGGATGGTATGGGGAGGGAGGTGGGAGGGGGATTCAGGATTGGGAACACATGTACATCTGTGGCAGATTCATGTTGATGTATGGCAAAACCAATACAATATTGTAAAGTAATTAGCCTCCAATAAAAATAAATGAATTGAAAAAAAATTAAAAAAAATAGAGAAATGCAAATCAAAACTACAATGAGATATTCCCTCACACTGGTCAGAATGGCTATCATCAAAAAAAAAAAAAAAATCCACAAACAAATGCTGGAGAGAGTATGAAGAGAAGGGAACCCTCCTGCACTGTTTGTGGGAATGTAAATTGGCACAGCACTATGGAGAATAGTATGGAGGTTCCTTTAAAAATTAAAAATAGAGCTACCACAGTGTTAGTTGCTCAGCCTCAACTCTTTGAGACCCCATGGACTATAGCCTGCCAGGCTCCTCTGTCCATGGAATCTTTCAGGCAAGAATACTGAAGTGGGTTGCCTTTCCCTTCTCCAGAGTATCTTCCCAACCCAGGGATTGCACCCAGGTCTCCAGCACTGCAGGCAGATTTTTTACCCGCTGAGCCACAAGGGAAGCCCAGAGCTACAATATGACTCTGCAGTCCCAATCCTGGGCATATATCCAGAGAAAAACATGGCCCCAAAAGATATACGCACCCCAATATTCATTGCAGCACTGTTTACAATAGCCAAGACATGGAAACAAATCTAAAAGTCCATCGACAGAGGAATGGATAAAGATCATGTGGGGTGTGTGTGTGTGTGTGTATAATATATATACATATATATAATGAAATATTATCCAGTCATTAAAAATAATGAAATAATTCCATTTGCAGCAATATAGATGGACAGAGATTGTCATACTGAGTGAAGTAAGTCAGATAGAGAAGGAAAAATATCATATGGCATACCTTATATCTGGAATCTAAAAAGAAATGATACAAATGAACTTACTTACAAAGCAGACAGAGACTCACAGACTTAGAAAATGAATTCTTGGTTGCCGGGGGGCAGGGGGGAGGAGGGGGGAAGGGATAGTTAAGGACTTTGGGAAGGTCCTGTACACACTGCTATATTTCAAAAAGATAACCAGCAAAAACCAATTGTATAGCACTTGGAACTCTGTTCAATGTTATGTGTCAGCCTGGAGGGGAGAGGGAGAATGGATATATGTATATATATGGCTGAGTCCCTTCACTGTTCACCTGAAAGCGTCACAACATTTTAACCAGCTATACCCCAATAAAAAATGTTTTTGGTGTTAAAAAACTAAATAAAAATGTAGGGAATTAAATAATAGTGTGTAAGACAGAAAAAAATTACTCTCATTGGGTGGCCACAGTGTTGCTGAGATTTAGTGGTTAATTTGATCTAATCACTTCTGCTTTTCTCATGATGAGATACATTAACAATCAGATTGAATCAATTAACAATTAGCTATTTCTCTTGCACCCTTTTGCAGTACAAGGATCATCTTCCTGGTCAGTGTCTTATTCGCAATTTTTGTCTCTGTTATTGGATTAATCAATTATGCATATGGTTATAAAAGAAGTACTTAAATGTTTTATATCCTGATCACTCACCTAGAGCCAGACATCCTGGAATGTGAAGTCAAGTGAGCCTTAGGAAGCATCACTACGAACAAAGCTAGTGGAGGTGATGGAATTCCAGTTGAGCTATTCCAAATCCTGGAAGATGATGCTGTGAAAGTGCTGCACTAAATATGCCAGCAAATTTGGAAAACTGAGCAGTGGCCACAGGACTGGAAAAGGTCAGTTTTC
>NW_011487481.1:47355-47877 GCF_000754665.1 Bison bison bison | reverse complement strand
GGAGGTCCAGCTAGTCCATCCTAAGAGAGATCAGTCCTGTGTGTTCACTGGAAGGACTTATGCTCAAACTGAAACTCCAATACTTTGGCCACCTCATGCAAAGAGTTGACTCATTGGAAAAGACTCTGATGCTGGGAGGGATTGGGGGCAGGAGGAGAAGGGGACGACAGAGAATGAGATGGCTGGATGGCATCACTGACTCGATGGACGTGAGTTTGAGTGGACTCCGGGAGTTGGTGATGGACAGGGAGGCCTGGCGTGCTGTGATTCATGGGGTCGCAAAGAATTAGACACGATTGAGTGACTGAACTGAACTGAACTGAGGGAGTGCTCAGAGCAGTACTTGAGATGTGTTAAAAGACACTGAGTTTGATCAACTCTCTCTAGAATCATTATGAATTGAAAAAATGTCAATGGGCAAAAAGAAAAGTGTTCTTTGTAACTTGTGAAAAATGCCAGTCCAGGTTCGATGCAGGATACAGGATGCTTGGGGTTGGTGCACTGGGATGACCCAGAGGGATG
>NW_011487481.1:42452-46347 GCF_000754665.1 Bison bison bison | reverse complement strand
TGTGAGTAGCCTGTTGACTTTGCCTAAATACAAAACTAGCACTATATGCACAAGCAATGAAGGGGTTAACTGGAGATTGCAAAATGCTCTGTGATGGCTGTTGGGGGTAGGCACAAGTTTGAGGTAGAAGTTGGGTGATTTAATCACTGGATTGTTCTGGTGATTGGATTATGTTCTCTGTTCAGTATCCACTATCCAAACCCAATCACTCAAGCTAAAAGGTGGCCTGAGGGGGCTCTTGAGTTTCTGTGGATATGTTCCCTATGGATATGTGTACATATGTAAATATAATTCAATAAACTTTATACCAGAAAAACAAAACAAAACCCCAGTCACTCAAGATTTAACCCAATCACCAATGAAGAGATCTCCACTCATGTAGGGCTAGTGCCTCCGTATAAAAACGTTCTCTGTTTTTTGACACTAATACTCTGGAAGAGCTGGGCCCAGGCCATCCTCTCCCAAGTTTCAGAGTCCCCCCAGCCTCTGAATTCCGCTTATCTGCTTGGAGTCCCAGGTGGTCCCCGCCATGTCCTTCTCCCCCCTCAAGGTGGCTGTGGTCTGCATGAGCAACATGAACAGGAGCATGGAGGCCCACAGCATTCTCAGGAAGAAAGGTTTCAGTGTCAGGTCTTTTGGAGCTGGGTCTCGAGTCAGGCTCCCAGGAACTGCGCGCAACCTCCCTGTGGTTTATGATTTCTCCACCACGTATGAACAGATGCGCAAGGACCTTGTGCGCATAGACCAAGAACGCTATACCAGCAATGGCATCTTGCACATCTTGGGAAGAAACGAGAGAATCAAGCCTCGCCCGGAAAGATTTCAAGAGTGCAGAGATCGCTTTGATGTCATCTTCACCTGCGAGGAGAGCGTCTATGACCGGGTGATAGAAGAGCTGTGGGTCCGAGAGCAGGAGACTTGCCAGCCTGTGTATGTGATCAACGTGAATATGGACGACAACATGGAGGACGCCACGCTTGGGTCTTTCATCATCTGTGAGCTCTGTGAACGCCTCCAGCAGGCAGAGGACATGGAAGGCAGTCTGGCTGAGCTGCTCCTGGCAGTGGAGAGGAAAACAGGAAGGAGCTTTCTGCACACGGTCTGCTTCTACTGAAGAAGAGAGCAAACCATGGCTGACTCTCGGCTTCCTCCCTTTACCTTGGTCACATTAAATGACACCAATTTGTGCATTAGTCTTCAAGATTGGCTTAAAGTGTTTCCTAAATCCTTTCGAAACATAGTCCTCCCCTCTGATTTTGATTAGAGTTTTGTAACTGAAAGTGGGTTCTGGCTGCTTACTGCTCAAAAGCCAATAAAGAGGCAAGTTTAGTGGAAAGGAAAGTTTATTTTGATCCTGGCAACCAGGTGGAGGGGGCAGGGGAGTGTAGTTCAGGGAAAAGGACAGACTCCTCTCCAAAGACTGACTCTGCCTCTCTGACAATCAGTAGGCAAGAGTTTTTATAGACACAGGGGGCTACATGCAGAAACAACTATGATAGTCATCTTGACATTGGTCATGAGCTGGTTTGATCTGCATCATCTTGATTTTTTAAGTTCAGTTAATCTTCAGTTCTATGGTTGGTTTGTTCCTTTTATGAGCAATTTCAAAATTGTGGAAGCTAATATCATGGATGGGGCCAGTCTGGTGGCTCAGTGGTAAAGAATCTGCCTGCAATGCAAGAGACACAGGTTCATTCCCTGGGTCAGGCAGGTTCCCTGGAGAAGGAAATGGCAACCCATTCCAATACTCTTGACTGAAAAATCCCATGGACAGAGAAGCCTGGCAGCTACTGTCCACAAAGTCGCAAAAGAGTCTTAGCAACTTAGCGACTAAACAACAAAAACAGCAAATGTCATGGCAAATGCCTAGTCATTGTGTAGTTAACCCACGGGGCATGTGTTTCAGTATCTACAAGATAGCTCACAGGATATGTCTCAGAATATTATCTACAGCACTTAAGGGAGAACTAAAGATACTTAACCTTAGTGACTAAACTATTATTTAGTTTTGTTAGACAGTTTTCCTTTGTTTCTGCCTTTTCTCACTTCTGTGATTAAGCTTATTCTTTTTCTTTATTTTTGAATGTGCTGGATCTTCCATGCTCTGTGTGGATTTTCTTCCTTGCAGTGTGCAGGTTTCTCTTGGTTTGAAGCATCAGCTCTAGGTGGGCAGGCTTCAGTAATTGCAGCACGCCAGCTTAGTAGTTGTGGCCAATGGGTTATATTGTCCTGTGGCATGTTGAATCTTCCTGGACCAGGGATCAAACCTGTGCCCCCTGCACAGGCAGAGAAACTCTTAACCACTGAACTACCAGGGAAGTTCCTAAGGTTATTTTTTGACTAAAGTTGTTTTCACAGACAAAGGCTGAATGAGGACCTGGCAGGGAAGGCCCATAAGGCCCTGATCCATTTCCATTTGCTCTATTCAGTTCATGCCCAAGATCTAGTTCTTCATGACTTATAGGATCCCTTCAAGTCTGGGTCACTGACTGTAATAAAATTTCACACTATATTTAAGTTGTGACTGCTTTTCCATTTATGCCTGGTGTTTGTAAGACTTTTATCTTACAAATGTTCTGCTTCTCTTGTATCCTTGAAGCTATTCTTTGTACAAATTCCCAGGGACTTCCAAGTTCCAGTCAAGGCTCAGAAACTCCTGCTTTGAGGCAGTTGCTCTCAAGTCATGGTGTACATCGCAATCATCCGAAGGGCTTTGTGCATGACAGACCTCTGGTCTCCACTCCCAGAGTTTCTGATTTGGTGGTCTGGGGTCCAAAGTTGCCTTTCTCACACATTCCAGGTTGGTGTTAATGCCCTGGGTCTGAGATTCACACTTTGAGAAGACCAAGTGTGTTTTCTAAGGTAGGACTATGAATATGACAATCACTCTAACTTTTGGAGGAACAGGGACATAAAATCTGTGATGTACAAAATGAATGTTTCTCTTGCACCATTTTGAAGGAACAGGACTGTCCTTATTGTTTGATGTCTTGTTCATAATTTTTAGGTCAATATGCTTTGCTCTGTTAATTCTGCAATCTAACAAAGGAATGGAACTAAAAATGACTATATTTCAGTATAGAATGGTCAGACAGCTCTCTACTTGAAGACATGAGAAAGTTAATGGTGGCTGCTCCAGTCCCTGGAGAATCGTCATGAATTCGAGAAAATCAAATGGAGGGTAGGTGGTATTCTTGGAACTCCTGAAATATTATCTGCAGGGATGTTTTCCAGGAGTTTCCTTTTTACACAGGTGAATAATTTTATTACTTTATGGGCAAAACTATGTGTATCTTCCTGTGATTTAACACAATTACAATTCTAGAGCATCAGTTGTAGGAAAGAAATATGGAACAATTCTTGTAATTGAATGAAGTGTAAGCTTGGAAATTTCAAACATGTTTTTCATATGCATGTTCTCGGGTCACTGGAAGGGTTGATGACAAGCTTTGGAATAGTCTGGGCATTTTGCCTAATATCATAAGTTCAGTTCAGTTCAGTCACTCAGTCATGTCCAACTCTTGCAATCCCATAGACTGCAGCACCCCAGGCCTCCCTGGCCATTACCAACTCCTGGAGTTTACTCTAACTCATGTCCATTCAGTCGGTGATGCCATCCAACCATCTCAACCTCTGTCATCCCCTTCTCCACCCACCTTCCATCTTTCCCAGCATCAGGGTCTTTTCCAATGAGTCAGTTCTTCGCATCAGGTGGCCAAAGTATTGGAGTTTCAGCCCCAGTCCTTCCAATGAATATTCAGGACTGATTTCCTTTAGGATGGACTGGTTGGATCTCCTTGCTGTCCAAGGGATTCCCAAGAGTCTTCCCCAACACCACAGTTTAAAAGCATCAATTCTTCGGTGCTCAGCTTTCTTTATAGTCCCACTCTCACAT
>NW_011487481.1:28214-41798 GCF_000754665.1 Bison bison bison | reverse complement strand
ACCTGCATACAGATTTCTCAGGAGGCAGGTCAGGTGGTCTGGTATTCCCATCTCTTTCAGAATCTTCCACAGTTTGTTGTGATCCACACAGTCAAAGGCTTTGGTGTAGTCAATAAAGCAGAAATAGTTATTTTTCTGGAACTCTCTTGCTTTTTTGATGATCCAGTGGATGTTGGCAATCTGATCTCTGGTTCTTCTGCCTTTTCTAAATCCAGCTTAAACATCTGGAAGTTAACAGTTCATGTATCGTTGAAGCCTGTCTTGGAGAATTTTGAGCATTACTTTGCTAGCGTGTGAAATGAGAGTACAATTGTACGGTAGTTTGAGCATTCTTTGGCATTGCCTTTCTTTGGGATTGGAATGAAAACTGACCTTTTCCAGTCCTGTGGCCACTGCTGAGTTTTCCAAATTTGCTGGCATAGTGAGTGTAGCACTTTACAGCATCATCTTTTAGGATTTGAAATAGCTCAACTGAAATTCCATCACCTCCACTAGCTCTGTTTGTAGTGATGCTTCCTAAGGCCCACTTGACTTCACATTCTAGGATGCCTGGCTCTAGGTGAGTGATCACACTATTGTGATTAGCTGGGTCATGAAGATCTTTTTTGTATAGGTCTTCTGTGTATTCTTGCCACCTCTTCTTAATATCTTCTGCTTCTGTTAGGTCCATACCGTTTCTGTCCTTTATTGTGCCCATCTTTGCATGAAATGTTCCCTTGGTATCTCTAATTTTCTTGAAGAGATCTCTAGTCTTTCCCATTCTGTTGTTTTCCTCTATTTCTTTGCATTGATCACTGAAGCAGGCTTTCTTATCTCTCTTTGCTATTCTATGGAACTCTGCATTCAAATGGGTATATCTTTCCTTTTCTCCTTTGCCTTTTGCTTCTCTTCTTTTCACAGCTATTTGTAAGGCCTCCTCAGACAACCATTTTGCCTTTTTGCATTTCTTTTATAAGTGGAGATTTCAAAACACAGCCACAGGGTAGTTACACCCTTGCCCAGAATTAGTTGTTAAAGATAATTTAACACCAGATTGTTCAGATGACTGAATCTAGTTCTCTAGTCTAAATCCACTATCCAAACCCAATCATTCAAGAGTTAACCCACTCATCAATCAAGAGTTCTCTACCCACTTCAGAGTGATGACTGCATATAAATCTTGTCTCTTCTTTGACACTATACTAGTTACAAGAGCTGGACTCAGGTGCCCATCTCCCTGGTTTCAGAGTTCCCTTGGGCCCTGAAGCCCACCCACGCAGCTGGAGTCTCAAGTGGCCACCATCATGCCCTCCTCCCCATTCAGCATGGCTTGGTCTGTATGAGCAACATGAACAAGAGCATGGAAGCCCACAGCATCCTCAAGAAGAAAGGATTCAATGTCAGGTCTTTTGGAGTGGGATCCTGTATGACACTCCCAGGACTGGCACCCTCCCTGTGGTCTGTGATTTCTCCACCACATATGAATAGATGTGCAAAGACCTTCTCCTCAAAGACCAGGTATGCTATAGCAGCAGTGGGGTGTTTCACACACTGGGGAGAAATGAGATAATTAAGCCTTGTCCAGAACGATTTCAAGAGTGCACAGATCCCTTTGATGTCATCTTCACCTGTGCTGGGAGAGTGTATAAAATGGTGGTGAAAGACCTGTGTGATAGAGAACAGAAGCCCTGGCAGCCTGTGCATGTGATCAACTTGGATATAAAGGACACGCTGAAGGCAGCCAGCCTTGGTGCTTCAATCATCTGTGAGCTCTACCAGGGTCTCCAGCAGGCTGATGACATGCAGAGCAGTCTGGCTGAGCTGCTCCCGGCAGCAAAGCAGAAAACAGGAAGGAGCTTTCTGCACACAGTCTATTCTACTGAAGATCTTAGGTGATTTTCAGCTCCCTTGTCAGTAAGAACTTTAGTATAGACTTTTGGGCTAGTGGATATTTTCTCTGAGAAGGGTCTTCAAAATTCTTTTGTACTAAAAGTTGTCTGTATGATTTTTTTTTCAGGTGCATCCCACTCAGGCAAGAAGTGGAGGATAAAAAGGTTTCATGGCAAACAGAACACGAACTGTAAGTAGGCATCAAAGTCCCTTCAATTTGAGTTTGAATAGTGTGGAGACTTGCCTTCCAAGGAATAATTTAGTGTTCACACGTCTCTGCAAAGAAGTCAACCTCAGTGACTCCATTTTAATGATCAACAAACCAAGGCTCATAATAGGTTGCTGGACAAGTGAACTGTCGAAGGATATTTCAGAAAATGAAAAACAGTGTCTGTTTTATCCATTTATAGTGATAACAATCCTTTTGCTTTTCTGGCATGTGTATAAATGTGATTTATTTATTTATTTTTTTAGTGAGCTAGGTTTGTATTGAATGTTTGAACTTCAAAATATTTTTATTTTTAAGATCGGATGTCCTTTTCTAATGCGAACTTTAATAGAAACTCAGGGTGCATAATGAATTGTATTTATTACTAAAATTCTGGCACGATTTGTTCAATCAAATAACTCATTAAATGTAACAAAATGAAATAAACCTTCAAATTTAAAGAAAAGCGTCGTCTCATTTGTGGTAAGGAATGCATATTACAAAGTGAAAGTGAAAGTTGCTAGGTCGTGTCTGGCTCTTTGCTACCCCATGGAAGTTAGCTTGTCAGGCTCCTCTGTCCATGGAATTCCCCAGGCTAGAATACTGGAGTGGGCTGCCATTTCCTCCTCCAGGGGATCTTACAGATCCAGGAGTCGAACACGGGTTTCCTGCATTGCAGGCAGGTTCTTTACTGTCTGAGCCACCAGGGAAGCCTATTACAAAGTGAGTGCCTTGGTTTCTTATTGTTGAAGACAAACGGCTTCCATGGAGAAAAGCATTTTTTCCTAGTGAGAACTTTCTTCATGATAAAAGCATTCATTTGTTGAGTACTGTGCTTCTGTGAAAAGTGGTTCCTTACTCCTGGGTAGTGAAATATTCTTGGTTCTGATGAACAATGGCACCAAGTCCTGGGTGACTTTGCTGTTGTTGTTCAGTCACTAAGTCATGTCCAACCCTTTGTGACTCCAGGGACTGCAACACACTAGGCCTCCCTGTTCCTCACCATCTCCCAGAGTTTGCCCAAGTTCATGTTTATTGAATTGGTGATGCCATCCAACCATCTCATCTTCTGTCACACTCTTCCCCTTCTACTGAGGGAAAAATGTCAAAATATCTAATGTGGAGCTGGGGTTTCAAATAAAATAAGAGAAAGAATGGGACTGAAAATATTTTTTTGGAGAAAGAATTGTGGAACATTTCCAAACTCGTTAAAAGATATTTACAGATCCAAAGATTCAGCCAACCTCAAGGAGCATAAAAACAAGAAGCTATGCCTAGGCCCATGAATATTGATATAAAAAGCAAGATTGAGGGGAAAATCTTGAGTGTAGCCAAAGGAGGCAGGCAAATATGAGCATGTCAAAATTATTTTGATTTACATGTGGTCTGTTAAGCACTAAGTACATATAATTATATATCCTTAGGCAACAATATCATTATTCAAGTCTCTGAAATTTGAAACTCATGGAAAAGCTGAGGATGGGTATAACTTTAGTGTAAACTATTTCATGGGCTTCCCTGGTGGCTCAGGTGGTAAATACCAAGTCTGTCTGCAATGCAGGAGACCTGGGTTCAATTCCTGGGTTGGGAAGATCCCCTGGAGAGGGGAAGAGCTAGCTTCTCCAGTATTCTTGCCTGGAGAATTCCATGGACAGAGGAGCCTGGTGAGCTATAGTTGATGGGGTCGGAAAGAGCCAGACATGACTGAGCAACTAACATTTTCAATTTCAAGCTATTTCATGAAGAAGAAATGTCAAAAATTGCTGATACATATTAACTGTAAGCTTCATATTTTTATTGAAAATAGATTTAACACAATCCCTTCACTGTTCACCTGAAACTATCACAAAACTGTTAATCCACTATACCCCAATATAAAATAAAAACTTTATATTGTTTTTTAAAAATGTACCAAGTACAGATAAGCTTAAGGGTAATTTTCATTAGTAGGCAAACTCAGGGTTATCATTTGTGTTTATGAACACAGTGGAGCCAAGTAGCGATTATTATTTTACTTGAAATTTTCAAAGGAGAAGAGAACGCAGGCAGAATTCACATGTAAATGATGTCCAGTGCAAGATAAAGGACAAAATGACATCCTACTTCTACAGTAATTAGAATAGAGAAAAGTCATGATGAGTTACCATAGGGGACAGAGTTGATGAGGCTTGCTAAACTCAAGAGAATCTGAGCTACAGGGTTTAGCACTAGACTCACATTGACAGCCTCATTTCAGTTTATCAAAACAGCATTTATCACATTAAATTTATATGCCCTTGATTTTTTTTTTAAACACTAGCTTAGGTGAAAAACCGTTTCTTTATCAGAGCATCTGAAAGAAGTAAGAGAGAGAAAAGGAGCAGGAGGAAGTGAAGAAGATGTGAAGATGTCTTAGAGACAGCACATTTGGGAAGAGGGTGAGGCTGGTGGAGACAGTTCTGTCCCTGGAGTCCTGGGATAAGTGCTGCTCTCAAGGGCTCACATCAAGGAGAATAAACAGCCCAAATCCTGCCATGCAACTAGCTGACTTATATATCCCATTGAACATCTGTTCCTGAGGATTCATCCTAAGGCCAGGGAGTGATTAGACGTCTACAGGTAGAGACGGTTTAATGATCAAGGTAAGGACTGGGCAGGTGTTATGTCCTAAACAGCCTAGAGGGGCAGGACCCTTGGAGGATGTTAATATGTGTGGAATGATACTAAACAGAGGTACTTCTAGCAGAAGTGAAGGGTGAGATCTGGAAAGGGAGGTTGAGAGTATATGAACCAGGTGAAGTTACTGAAAGTTAGCAAATTAGCAGATCAGTTCAGTTCAGTCACTCAGTCATGTCTAACTCTTTGTAATCCCATGGATTGCAGCATGCCAGGCTTCCTTGTTTATCACTAACTCCTGGAGCTTTCTCAAACTCATGTCCATCGAGTTGCTAATGGTGTCCAACCATCTCCTCCTCTGTTGCCCCCTTCTCCTCTTGCCCTCAGTCTTTGCCAGCATCAGGGTCTTTTCCAAATTAGTCGGTTCTTCACATCAGGTTGTCAAAGTACTGGAGCTTCAGCTTCAGCATCAGTCCCTCCAATGAATATGCAGGGTTGATTTCCTTTAGGATTGACTGGTTTGATCTCCTTGCAGTCCATGGGACTCAAGAATCTTCTCCAACACCACAGTTCAAAGCATAAATTCTTTGGTGCTCAGCTTTCTTTATAGTCCAAATCTCACATCCAAACATGACTACTGGAAAAACCATAGCTTTGACTAGACGGACCTTTGTCAGCAAAGTAATGCCTCTGCTTTTTAATATGCTGTCTAGGTTGGTTATGCCTTTTCTTCTATGGAGCAAGCATCTTTTAATTTCATGGCTGCAGTCACCATCTGCAGTGATTTGGAGCCCAAAAATAAAGTCTGTTACTGTTTACATTGTTTCCCCACCTATTTGTCATGAAGTGATGGGACCAGATGCCACGATCTTAGGTTTTTGAATGTTGAGTCTTAAGCCAGCTTTTTGACTCTGCTCTTCACTTTCATCAACTTCAGTTCTTTGCTTCTGACATGTGTGGTGTCATCTGCGTATCTGAGGTTATTGATATTTCTCCTGGCAACCTTGATTCCAGGTTGTGCTTCATCCAGCGCAGCATTCCTCATGATGTACTCTGCATATAAGTTAAATAAACAGGGTGACAATATACAGCCTTGATGCACTCCTCTCCCTATTTGGAACCAGACTATTGTTTCATAATAGTCTAATTCTAACTGTTGCATCTTGATTTGCATACAGGTTTCTCAGGAGGCAGGTGAGGTGGTCTGGTATTCTCATCTCTTTAAGAATTTTCCACAGTTTGTTGTGATCCACACAATCAAAGGTTTTGGTGTAGTCAATAAAGCAGAAGTATATGTTTTTCTGGAACTCCCCTGCTTTTTGATGATCCAGTGAATGTTGGCAATTTGATCTCTGGTTCCTCTGCCTTTTCTCTGCCTTAGAAAAGGAGATATCATTCATTAAATAACAGGTGCCATAGAATTAGGCTTGACATAATAAATAGAAAACAAATGGTCTTACTGTAGATCACTCTTGGCAAAATATGAGAAAGATGTTGAAAATGAGAAGGATCTGTGTGGGATTTCCCCAGGCAGGGTGTGGGAAGGAGCTTTGGGGAGCTGCCAGGGAGACTTGCTTGTGTGTAAGAAATAGGAGGAGGCATTTGAGTAGGGTGTTAAGAATTAACTTGTTTCAGACTGAAGTCACCCCATTGGGACACCAGTCCCATAGGCAAATTCCCTAACCCTAGATTTCTGGCTTCTTTCTATGGCTCTGACTTTAAATATTTCCCTCTTAGTCCCTGTCTCCACTTCCTGGCTGTGGTGAACTTTTGCAATGCTCTAGGGCTTCCCTGATAACTCGGTAAAGAATCTGCCTGCAATGGAGGAAATCCTGGTTCAATTCCTAGGTCAGGAAGATCTGCTGGAGAAGGGAAAGGCTACCCACTCTAGTATTCTGGCCTGGAGAATTATATAGTCCATGGGGTCACAAAGAGTTGGTCACAACTGAGTGACTTTCACTTTCCACTGAAGCCCTACCTTGTTGATTTGTCTTTCCTGACTTCTTCCTTCATGCCTTTATCTATTTTCCTTTTTTTTTTTTTATCAGGCTGTGGGACTCACAAGTACCATTGTTTCTATTTGGTGCTCTCCCCTTGCTCTCTGATTTTCCACTTCCTGCAAGAGACCTGCTGCCCTCACTGGAGAGAATCTCAGACAGGAGCATGTGCTCAATGGGAAACAGTTTCAGTGTACATGCTAAGTTGCTTCAGTCATGTCTGACTCTTTGTGACCCTATCGACTCTAGCCTGCCAGGCTTCTCTGTCCATGGGGATTCTCCAGGCAAGAATATTGAAGTAGCCATGCCCTCCTCCAGGATATCTTCCTGACTGAGGGATCGAACCCCACATATCTTATATCTCCCGCATTAGCAAGCAGATTTGTTACCACTACAGCCACCTGAGAAGCCCAACAGTTTTAGACCCGAGGCCAACTGATGACTGATCACTCTAATGACAGAACGTTTTCTCCCAGCACCCAGCCATGGTTATAGGAGTTGATTTTCCTCCCCAAATAGGAAAATTAGAAGCATCCAGGGTAACTGGAGTTGAAAATAATAATGTTTATAGTGAGTATAAGCTCAATCCTATGAGACAAATATTTTAAGATACTCATTCAATAGAAGGAATTCACATTTGTTTCCAGTTCTTAAAACCTGTCTATTTACAATTTGCCCCTCTTTAAACCATAAGTATATATTATAAGACTCTAAAAAAATTCCCATTTCCCCCCTCTATCCCTGGTTAGTGATATGGTGGCTGAAAATAGTTTTTGCTCAAAATATGTTACCTGAATAACTGATTTAATCAGTGAATCAAAGTGTACTAAGAAATAAATGTTCAATTTCTGCATGCAAAAAGACTTTAAATATCATGCCGCCCTCCCTCCTCATTCTGAGAAGTGATACCTTTCTTTTTTCAATTTCAGTCATTTCTACACTTAGTTTTCTAAGATGTAAGCTGGAGGAGTGCCTCACCCCAGGCACACAGGCCTTGTCAATGGGACCTCTTAAGGTCTTTTGACCCTCTTCACCAGTGAGGTTCCTGTATGTGGTAAACGGACAATTTTCAAGTCTCATATTTATTAATTATTTCCTTGGGATATTTGGCAAATAATTCACATTTGCTGAGTCTCATATTCCTTAAGAGTGAAATGGAGATAATATCCAGTTCCTTGAATGGATAGTAAACACGGCAGTGCAAAAATATATAAAGTACCATATATCAAGTGACGACTGCAGCTGCTGGCATAAAGCATATGCATAATAGATATTAGTTTAATTCTCCCTTGACTGTTAGGTTCAGATCCATTTTACTCCAGGAACACCATTGGCTATTTAGAATCCTGTCTCATCAACTACTGTTCTGGTAAACCTCCATAGATAATTTTAAAAACTAGATCAACTGTTCTAAACTGATAACTTCATGACATCTAATGGCTGCTCCCCATGTAAATGGTTAAGTCTAAATGTAAAGCTGTGATAAATGTCCTTCACAATGAGGAGAAATCTTCCTGTACAAATCCTCCCATACCTTCTCCAGTATTCTCTATGCCTAAGCCACCCTGCCTGAAAATGTTTCAAGAATACATCTTTTTCTTTTCTTTCTTTGCTATATGATAAACTCCTTAATGTCAAGTTCAATTACAATCTTGCTACTGCCTTCCCAGAGATGTACCATTGTCCCTGCTGTATATTGATACCCATCTATTGGTAGGAAAAGACATACAGTAATATCTTTTTATTTGACCCATTGGAAACCTGTATATTCTTTAACTAGAGTAGCATTTGAGGCTACAGAACATATCCTATTCACCTTTGTATATGTCTTATTTGCATGTTCCAAGAAGGCAGAAGTACAGAACATGCCAAAATCTGCTGCTTTCACCAAGATTAGGAAAATCTGTGTTTTTATCTCTGTATGTGAATAAGAAGTGATGTATTCAGTGGTATTTCTAGACATGATGACTTTAAATCACACCGGTGTTAGCCACACAGTCTTCCACTTGCTGGGCATCCCTGGCCTTGAGGACCAGCACATATGGATCTCCATCCCCTTCTTCATTTCTTATGCTATTGCCCTCTTTGGAAACAGTCTGGTCATCTGCATTATCTTCACAAAGCGCAGCCTTCATGAACCCATGTACCTCTTCCTCTGCATGCTGGCTGGAGCAGACATTGTCCTCTCTACGTGCACAGTCCCTCAGGCCTTGGCCATCTTCTGGTTCCATGCTGGGGAGATCTCCCTGGATCGCTGCATCACTCAGTTCTTCATCACACACAGCACTTTCATGTCTGAGTCAGGGATCTTGCTGGTGATGGCATTTGACCGCTACATTGCCATATGCTTTCCACTAAGATACAGCACTATTCTTACACACACACTGATTGGGAAAATAGGAGTTACCATCTTTCTGAGAAGTTACTGTACAATTTCCCCCATAGTATTCCTTTTGAAAAGATTGAATTTCTGCCAAAATAATATCATACCCCACACCTTTTGTGAACACATTGGCTTGGCCAAATATGCTTGTAATGACATTCGAGTGAACATCTGGTATGGACTCTTCGTCCTAATGTCAACAGTGGTTTTAGATGCCCTGCTAATTTTTATTTCCTATGTGCTGATTCTCCATGCTGTCTTCCACATGTCTTCCCAAGACGCTCGCCACAAGGCTCTCAACACATGTGGCTCTCATGTCTGCATCATCATTCTCTTTTATGGACCTGCCATCTTCACGATCCTGACTCAGAGGTTTGGTCATCACATTCCACCTCATATTCACATCTTGTTGGCTAATGTCTGTGTTCTGGCTCCACCTATGCTGAACCCTATCATTTACGGGATCAAGACCAAGCAAATCCGGGAGCAGGTAGCTCACATATTTTTTCCAAAGCAGAAATAACGCCAAAGGAGGAACAGACTTTTCAT
The DNA here is from genome assembly GCF_000754665.1 of Bison bison bison. Classification (NCBI taxonomy): domain Eukaryota; kingdom Metazoa; phylum Chordata; class Mammalia; order Artiodactyla; family Bovidae; genus Bison; species Bison bison. Next base: position 32,197 of record NW_011487481.1, on the reverse strand, counting down.
CATCTTTAGCTGTTCATGATATGGACTACAGATGTGGTGAGTGGAAACACTATCGATAAACTGAAACATAAATGTCTCGGTGAATTCTGTTTCCAGGGGAGGTCACAAGGTAGGTTTCAGAGTTTATATCTTCTGCTGTCAAAGCAACAGAGAGTAGTACAATGTTTGACTGAGATGGTGTGTCCTACACAGAGCCTGTGAACTTCTAAATCATGTATCCTTCATGTCATTAGCTTGGTTTGGTAAAAGATGAAATGAGTACTGATTTCTGGTTTTGAATTTCTTCAACCATTCCTGACTGAGTTTCCCACTCTTTGAGATGTCTTGTGACATCCTTGGACAATCACATAAAAAGGGTACAATTTGTCAGTTGGGCAGGGTGAATAACTTCTGGAGCCTAATGGATAGCATTGTTTCTATATTTAATAATCCTATATTGTATATTTGAAATTTGTTAACTTAAGAGTTGATATTATGTTTTCTCACCACACACACTCATATACATATACATACACAACTTGCACCTATGAAAAGGGTGATGAATATGTTCATTAACTTGATTGTATTATTTCACTATATATGTATATGTATATTTGATATATTTATATATCAAATCATCTGGTTGTATACTTTATATACAGTTTATATTTGTCAAATTTTGACAAAATATTTTTGGAAAGAAAAACATTTTATTCTAATGAATTCACACCAGTGACATCAGAAAAGTATGTTTAAGAGACCACAAACATCTGTGTAGCCCCAAACTCAATACCATCTCAATGAACTTCCATAGAATGAGAAAACTCTCTTCCTCAGCAATCCCGAGGAAGCACAAAAGTTATTAATGATTGAGGAGAGGTTTACCTGGTGGTTTCACACTTTAAATCTTCACTATCAATTATATTTGTAATGTTAAACCAATGTGGGCATGAGAGATGATTTTTCACATCTTTGATCGGAACTTCTTGATTAAGCTAACCTGTTCACCAATGTTTCACAAGGTTTTGTGAAACCCTCACAAAGCTTAAGGTCGCCCTGATTCTGAGCACACTCAAAAAACTGTTCCACCTCAAAGGAACATGAGACTTGCTGCTGCTGCTGTGTATGGCATAACATGTATAACACATGAAAAGATGCTCAACATTGCTAATTACTAGAGAAATGCAAATCAAAACTATGATGAGATATTACCTCACACCAGTCAGAATGGCTATCATAAAAAACTCTACAAATAATAAATGCTAGAGAGGGTGTGGAGAGAAAGGAACCCTTCTAAACCATTGGTGGGAATGTAAATTGGTACAGTCACTATAAAGAATAGTACAGAAGTTCCTTAAAAAAGTAAAAATGCAGCGACCATATGACCCTGCAATCCCACTGCTGGGCATATATCTAGAGAAAAACATCAGAGAGAATGCATGCACCCCAATGTTCAATGCAGCACTGTTTACAATAGCCAAGACATGGAAGAAACCTAAATGTCCATCAACAGAGGAATGGATAAAAAAATGTGATATGTATATATTACTCAGCCATTAAAAGGAATGAAAGAATGCCATTTGCAGCAACATGGATGGACCTAGAGATTGTCATAATGAGTGAGGTAATTTCAGAGAAGGAGAAATATCGTCTGACATTCTTTATATGTGAAATCTAAAAAGAAACGACACAAATGAACTTATATACAAAACAGAAAGAGACTCACAGACTTAGAGAACAAATTTATGATTTCTGGGGGGATGGATGGGGAGAAGGGATAGGGAGTTTGGGATCGACTTGTAGACACTTCTATATTTACAGTGGATAACTAACAAGGACCTATTGTATGACACATGGAACTCTGTTCAATGTTATGTGGCAGCCTGGATGGGAGGGGAGTTTGGGGGAGAATGGATACATGTATATGTATGACTGAGTCCCTTCACTGTTCACTTGAAACTATCACAGCATTATTAATTGGCTATACCTCAACACAAAATAAAAAGTTAAAACAAATGTATGGCCTCTAAAGTGTTTCCTCATTAACATATGTCTCAGCCTCATGCATTCTGATTAGTTTTCCCCCAACATGAATGACTGGGTGAATATAAAGGAGGTTTAGCACTGATGAACATGATCTGAACCTGGTGTAGCAGTCAGCACCCCAGCATCTCTGAATTAATATTCTGATCAGAAGTGTTTTCTATTGGAAGGTTTTTAGTCAAAAGGGGAAATGGTGGAAACCTCTGCCCTACTGAGGTCTGGGAAAGTCATTCTGGCTTCTGCATAGCTTAACTTAAATTTTGCTGACCAGAGCATCCTGTTTTGTGGCCTTTCAGACATGCATTGTACAGCCGCTTTGGTCATTGAGGAAGGGAACGCGTTTGAAATTCAAAGTGGAGTAGCTGTGGTTCAGAGGTGGCTCTTATATATATGATTTTGCAAATGTTCCGGTTTTACTGAAAACTTGAATTTTCTGACTATTATTGCAGACCAGGACAAAAAACCACGGTGGGTGTAGTATTATCTCAGATGTGATTACTGCTCATATTTTGCTTGTCATGATGTCTCCTGTATTGTGACTGTTAGATGCCTTACATTTCCTCCCCAGTCCTCGTAAACGGAAATTTTTTCGAGGACTGAGCCACAACACTGGCCTCACTGGGAACTGAGTCTAATTTCTGGGTCTCCAGCAAGATGCCATGTCAGCCTCCTCTATTCTCTGTACATCCCCTGCCCAACCAGTACCTCTTTACCTACACCCTACTCATACAACTGACCTTCCTACGTACTTTCCCCAGGCCCCAGATAGTTGTTGTTCTTATCAAAGGGACAATGAGGGGACATTCCCCTTTCCTGGTTTCCTGGTAACTAATGAGCCCACCTGATGTCAATTCCCCTCTAACTAGTAATCTCCCCTTCTCCAGGGAGCAAAGTTTGCCACCACATTCTTCCTGTCACCCCTGCTTACCGTGGGGTGTCACGTAAGGAACTTGCTTCAGACATTTCTTTTTTTTTTAAATTTTATTTTATTTTTAAACTTTACATAATTGTATTAGTTTTGCCAAATATCAAAATGAATCCATCACAGGTATACATGTGCTCCCCATCCTGAACCCTCATCCCTCCTCCCTCCCCATACCATCCCTCTGGGTCGTCCCAGTGCACTAGCCCCAAGCATCCAGTATCGTGCATTGAACCTGGACTGGCATCTCGTTTCATACATGATATTTTACATGTTTCAATGTCATTCTCCCAAATCTTCCCACCCTCTCCCTCTCCCACAGAGTCCATAAGACTGTTCCATACATCAGCATCACTTTTGCTGTCTCGTACACAGGGTTATTGTTACCATCTTTCTAAATTCCATATATATGCGTTAGTATACTGTATTGGTGTTTTTCCTTCTGGCTTACTTCACTCTGTATAATAGGCTCCAGTTTCATCCACCTCATTAGAACTGATTCAAATGTATTCTTTTTAATGGCTGAGTAATACTCCATTGTGTATATGTACCACAGCTTTCTTATCCATTAATCTGCTGATGGACATCTAGGTTGTTTCCATGTCCTGGCTATTATAAACAAAGCATTTCCTCTAAAGTCAGGAACAAGACAAGGGTGCCCACTTTCACCATTACTATTCAACATAGTTTTGGAAGTTTTGGCCACAGCAATCAGAGCAGAAAAAGAAATAAAAGGAATCCAAATTGGAAAAGAAGAAGTAAAACTCTCACTATTTGCAGATGACATGATCCTCTACATAGAAAACCCTAAAGACTCCACCAGAAAATTACTAGAACTAATCAATGACTATAGTAAAGTTGCAGGATATAAAACCAACACACAGAAATCCCTTGCATTCCTATACACTAATAATGAGAAAACAGAAAGGGAAATTAAGGAAACAATTCCATTCACCATTGCAACAGAAAGAATAAAATACTTAGGAATATATCTACCTAAAGAAACTAAAGACCTATATATAGAAAACTATAAAACCTG
>NW_011487481.1:26341-27903 GCF_000754665.1 Bison bison bison | reverse complement strand
ATGGAACAAAATAGAAAGCCCAGAGATAAATCCATGCACATATGGACACCTTATCTTTGACAAAGGAGGCAAGAATATACAATGGATTAAAGGCAATCTCTTTAACAAGTGGTGCTGGGAAAACTGGTCAACCACTTGTAAAAGAATGAAACTAGAACACTTTCTAACACCATACACAAAAATAAACTCAAAATGGATTAAAGATCTAAACATAAGACCAGAAACTATAAAACTCCTAGAGGAGAACATAGGCAAAACACTCTCTGACATACCTCAGAGCAGTATCCTCTATGACCCACCTCCCAGAATATCGGAAATAAAAGCAAAAATAAACAAATGGGACCTAATTAACCTTAAAAGCTTCTGCACATCAAAGGAAACTATCAGCAAGGTGAACAGACATTTCTGTCTCCCATCCATTATACCATTGATGTCTCTGTTGCTGACTCTGGACTCTTCCATCTTTTATGTATTTATTCTTTTTGTGAAAATCACTCAGTTGTGTCCGACTCTTTGTGACCCCATGTACTATACAGTCCATGGAATTCTCCAGGCCAGAATACTGGAGTGGGTAGCCTTTCTCTTCTCCAGGGGATCTTCCTGACTCAGGGATCGAACCCAGGTCTCCCACATTGCAGGTGGATTCCTTACCAACTGAGCTATCAGGGAAGTCCTCTTTTCTTCCATCTTAAAGCTGGGCAAGCACAGGTTTCAAAAGCCTGTGGAGTACAGCCCAGCAGGAACACTCTGTTGATTGTGCTGATGCTTATACAAACCTATATATGTGATACAATTGCCCAGAACCACTCCCTTAAAATAGGTGCATGTAAAATGTTTAACATCTAAATAAAATATGTGGATTTTATTAATGTCAATTTTTTTGTTTAGATATTCTACTATAGTTATACAAGATGTTACTCTTGGGTAAAATTAGGTGAATTGTATGAGGGGCTACTTTTTACATTGTTTTTTTACAACTACCTATAATTCTGTAGTTATTTTAAACACTATTACCAAGCTGTATCGATCAGAACAGTATGGGATTGGCATCAGTTCAGTTCAGTTGCTAAGTCGTGTCCGACTCTTTTTGACCACAGGAATCGCAGCACGCCAGGCCTCCCTATCCATCACTAACTCCCGGAGTTCACTCAGACTCACATCCATCGAGTCAGTGATGCCATCCAGCTGTCTCATCGTCTGTCATCCCCTTCTCCTCCTGCCCCCAATCCCTCCCAGCATCAGAGTCTTTTCCAATGAGTCAACTCTTTGCATGAGGTGGCCAAAGTACTGGAGTTTCAGCTTCAGCATCATTCCCTCCAAAGAAATCCCAGGGCTGATCTCCTTCAGAATGGACTGGTTGGATCTCCTTGCAGTCCAAGGGACTCTCAAGAGTCTTCTCCAACACCACAGTTCAAAAGCATCAATTCTTCGGCACTCAGCCTTCTTCACAGTACAACTCTCACATCCATACATGACCACAGGAAAAACCATAGCCTTGACTAGATGGACCTTTGTTGGCAAAGTAATGTCTCTGCTTTTGAATATGCTATTTAGGTTGGTCG
>NW_011487481.1:25359-26108 GCF_000754665.1 Bison bison bison | reverse complement strand
GAGCTTTACGCCAACTTTTTCACTCTCCTCTTTCACTTTCATCAAGAGGCTTTTTAGTTCCTCTTCACTTTCTGCCATAAGGGTGGTGTCATCTGCATATCTGAGGTTATTGATATTTCTCCTGGGATTCTTGATTCCAGCTTGTGTTTCTTCCAGTCCAGCGTTTTTCATGATGTACTCTGCATATAAGTTAAATAAGAAGGGTGATAATATACAGCCTTGACATACTCCTTTCTTTTCCTATTTGGAACCAGTCTGTTGTTCCATGTCCAGTTCTAACTGTTGCTTCCTGACCTGCATATAGGTTTCTCAAGAGGCAGGTCAGGTGGTCTGGCATTCCCATCTCTTTCAGAATTTTCCACAGTTTATTGTGATCCACACAGTCAAAGACTTTGGCATAGTCAATAAAGCAGAAATAAATGTTTTTCTGGAACTCTCTTGCTTTTTCCATGATCCAGCGGATGTTGGCAATTTGATCTCTGGTTCCTCTGCCTTTTCTAAAACCAGCTTGAACATCTGGAAGTTCGTGGTTCATGTATTGCTGAAGTCTGGCTTGGGGAATTTTGAGCATGACTTTACTAGCGTGTGAGATGAGTGCAATTGTGTGGTAGTTTGAGCGTTCTTTGGCATTGCCTTCTTAGGGATTGGAATGAAAACTGACATTTTCCAGTCCTTTGGCCACTGCTGAGTTTTCCAAATTTGCTGGCACATTTAGAGCAGCACTTTCACAGCATCATCTTTCAGGATTT
>NW_011487481.1:19726-25042 GCF_000754665.1 Bison bison bison | reverse complement strand
CCTTCCCCCATACCATCCCTCTGGGTCGTCCCAGTGCACCAGCCCCAAGCATCCAGTATCGTGCATCGAACCTGGACTGGCGACTCGTTTCATATATGATATTATGCATATTTCAATGCCATTCTCCCAAATCATCCCACCCTCTCCCCCACCTCTTCTTAATATTCATTAACTCAATATTTAATGGCAGTGTAGGTATTAAAACAGGACTGTGGAAAAGCTGGTTTTACTTGGAGAGACTTTTGTTGTAAAACATCCTAAAAATGAACACTCAGTGTGAAGTGAAGATCTGAGCATGTGGGGAGAGCAGGAGAGGAAACAGGGGGGAAAGGCTGAGGGGAGGCATGGTGCATGGATGAACTTGAGGACTGGATCTCGGCCATTTGGTAGGAGGCACGGCTGGTGGAGGCAGCTGTCCCTGGGGCTCTGATGTAAGTGCTTCCCCCAAGGGCTCTCCTGTCAGCGAATAAACAGCCAAGTGTCCAGATCCCAACAAACTGACCTTCATCACCAGTCTTATGTCTGTTCCTGAAGACTCAGGAAAGGGTGGTGAGTCAATTAAATGCCTAAGGGTGGGGTGGTTCCAGGACCAAGATAAAGACTGGGCTGGTCTTATGTCCTAGACAGGCCAGAGGGGACAAGCCTCTTGGAGGCTATTAACATATGTGCAGAATGCCTGGCAAAAATCAGAGGCATCAAACTAGTTGGTTCCAGCCCATGTGGAGGGTAAGGTTTGGGAAGGGAAGTGGAGAGTCTATAGGCAGCTGAGGTTAATGAAGGTTTATAAAGAACGTAAAGTGAACCAATATATGACAAGGGTCCTAATAATTCAACCAGACATCAGAAAACAGAAGAGATATTGACTTAGAAAAAAGACCTTTTTAAAAAATATGTTAAAAGCCCTGACAATGACAGAGATCTGTCCTAGACTCCTAAAACAGGACATAGGAATTGGACCAGGAACCTCTCAGGCAGGTGTGACAAGAGAACTACAGGGCAGGAGCCTCCTGGACTTGTGTCAGACCAAGGTACTCTAACTTGGTCAGAGGACCAATGTCACAGGGAAATTGAGCACTGAGCTTCTTGGCATTGCTGTGTGGCCCCAGTTTATAAAATTTTCTTTGCTCCTTGCTTTCCCCAATTACTTGGAGCTTTCATAATTTGCCCTCCAGCCCAGTCCTGCCTTTGTTGATTTGTGGCATCCTCGTCCTCTTCCTTCCTGCTATTTTTCTGGTTTCCTTTCCTAATCACCTCTGAGTCACACACTTGCCCTCACGTCCCTCTGCTGTCATCCCACCTGTTTTCCTGTGGGATGTCAGTGGCTCTGGCTGCAGAGAATCTTCTCCAGAGCAGCTGTGTGCCCTTGAGGAGAGAGTGCCCTGACTCAGCCAGCTGACTGAATCTGATGGCAGAACACTTTCTCCCAGCATGTGGAGGATGCAAATTGGAGCAGATTGTCCTCCTCAGAAAGAAACATCAGGAGTAAAGACGTATTTTTGATAAGCATAAGATACAACTTAGCTACGGAGCTAGAAAGTTTAAAATACCCCTTTGTTAGTACCTCCAGTACTTTGGCCACCTCATGCGAAGAGTTGACTCTTTGGAAAAGACTCTGATGCTGGGAGGGATTGGGGACAAGAGGAGAAGGGGACGACAGAGGATGAGATGGCTGGATGGCATCACTGACCCAATGAATGTGAGTCTGAGTGAACTCCAGGAGTTGGTGATGGACAGGGAGGCTTGGCGTGCTGCGATTCATGGGGTCGCAAAGAGTCAGACACAACTGAGTGACTGAACTGAACTGAACTTGTTAGGGGGAATTAACGTTTGTCTCCAATTCTTCAACGGACCTGCTTGTAGATTGGTTTTCTCTCAAACAAAAGGCCAATAGGACTCAGGCAAATTACTATTTTTCTATAGCTCCAGTTTGTAGTGTGGTGCCTGAAAATTTGTTTCTGCTTCCTTACTGACCAGATTAATGAATAAATGAATGAACACTAAGAACCAGATGACAATATTTCCACCTGCTGAAAAAATCTTCCAAATGTCAATGCCCTATTTTCCAATTTCAGTCACATGTTAACTTAGGTCCCTAAAGTATAAGCCAGAGGAGTGCCTCACCTCAGACACACAGGCCCTGTCATGTTACCCCTTAAAATATCTCTTGAATCAATTCACAAGTGTGTATGAGAGATTTCAAATCTCACATTCATCAATTAGGCCAAATCTCCAGTACTTCAACCTATCCTGCTCTCTTCAGTATCCTCTATGCAGTCACCTGGATATGAACAAGCTGTGTTCAGGGATATGCTATACTTCTATCTGAATACCCACTTTTCCTTTATTGATTCCTCTTTTTTCATTCTTCTCCTTATAATAAACTAACCACCAAGGTGAAGTTCAAGTTCAAATTCAAGAAACCTCTTCTTACAATCTTTCTAGATACATATAATGACTTACACTTAATGTTCATAATCCTCTGTTTGTAGGAGAAATATATACAATAGTATGTTTTATTTGATATGCCTATCTTTTAATGAGACTATCACTCACTGAAACAGAGAACATATGTTGTTGACTTTTCATGTTTCTTATTTGCATGTGTTCACAGAAGATGGAGTGTGCAAGATATGCCAAAAGTCTTTGTGACTTCACAAAGAATATTCCAGGAAAATCTGGATTTTCATCTCTGTCTGCTCTGTCTGTGAGTATGAGGTGATGTCTCTAAAAGTCGCCCCAGATATGCTTACCTTAAACCACACTGGTGTCAGTCACACAGTCTTCCACTTGCTGGGCATCCCTGGCCTTGAGGTCCAGCACGTGTGGATTTCCATCCCCTTCTTCATTTCCTATGTCCTTGCTATGTTGGGGAACAACCTCCTCATCTTTATCATTGTTACAAAGTGCAGCCTCCCTGAACCCATGTACCTCTTCCTCTGCATGCTGGTTGGAACAGACCTTGTCCTCTCCATGTGCACAATCCCTCAGGCCTTGGCCATCTTCTGGTTCCATGTTGGGGAGATCTCCCTGGATCACTGCATCACTCAGTTCTTCATCATCCATTGCACTTTCATGTCTGAGTCAGGGATTTTGCTGGTGATGGTATTTGACCGCTATGTTGCCATATGCTACCCACTGATATACACCATTATTCTTATACATACATTGATTTGGAAAATTGGTGTTATCATCTTTCTGAGAAGTTATTGTATGATTTTCCCTATAGTATTTCTTTGGAAAAGATTGACTTTCTGCCAAAATAATTTCATCCCACACACCTATTGTGAACACATTGGCTTGGCCAAATATGCTTGTAGTGACATTTGAGTGAATATCTGGTATGGATTCTCTGTCTTAATGTCAACAGTGGTTTTAAATACCCTGCTAATTTTTGTTTCTTACATGCTAATTCTCTATATTGGCTTCCACATGTCTTCCCAAGATGCTTGTCACAAAGCTCTCATCATGTGTGGCTCCCATGTGTGCATCATTATTCTCTTTTATGGACCTGCCATCTTCACAACCCTGACTCAGAGGTTTGGTCATCACATTCCACCTCATATTCACATCTTGTTGGCTAATGTCTGCGTTCTGGCTCTACCTATGCTGAATCCCATCATTTATGGGAACAAGATGAAGGAAATCCAACAGCAGATGGCCCACATATTTTTCCCAAAGCAGAAATAACTTTGGAGGACAAAATAGTTTTCAGTTTTTGTAGTGATGGATGACACGAGCTATAGAATTGGTGGGTGGAAACACTATGGTAAACTGGATACTAGAAAATAGCTTAGTGAATTCTATTTCCAGTGGAAGTTCACCAGGAAGTTTTCAGAATTTATATTTTCTGCTGTCAAAGCAACAGAGAATGTGTGTCATGTTTGACTGAGCAAACTTCATCCTACCCAGAACTTGTGAGTTTCCAAACTCATGTATCCTTCACATCACTAGATTTATTAGATGATGGATGAGTACTGTGTTCTGGCTTTTAATTTCTTCAACTATTTTTGTTGAGGTTATCATCCTTTGAGATATCTTGTGTCATCTCTGAACATTCACATACAAAGGGTACAATTTTACAGTTATGTAGGATGAATAACTTCTAGAAATCTAATAGATATCATTTTAACTATAGTTACTAATATTCTTGGGTTGGCCAAGAAGTTCATTTGGATTTTCCTATATGATATTGAGCTTCTCAGGTGGTGCTAGAGGTAAAGAACCTTCCTAACAGTGCCAGAGACATGAGATGTGGGTTCGATCCATAGGTTGGGAAGATCCCCTCCCTGGAGGAAGACATGGCAACCCACTCCAGCATTCTTGCCTGGAGTATCCCATAGAAAGAGGAGATGGATAGAGTTCATAGAGTTGCAAAGAGTCAGACATGACTGAAGTGACTTAGCATGATCACCCACCTAGAGCCAGACATCCTGGAATGTGAAGTCAAGTGGGCCTTAGAAAACATCACTGTGAACAAAGCTAGTGGAGGTGATGGAATTCCAGTTGAGCTATTTCAAATCCTGGAAGATGATGCTGTGAAAGTGCTGAACTCAATATGCCAGCAAATTTGGAAAACTCAGCATTGGCCACAGGACTGGAAAAGATCCGTTTTCATTCCAATCCCAAAGAAAGGCAATGCCAAAGAATGTTCAAACTACCACACAATTGCACTCATCTCACACGCTAGTAAAATAATGCTCAAAATTCTCTAAGCAAAGCTTCAACAGTATGTGAACCGTGAACTTCCAGATGTTCAAGCTGGATATAGATAAGGCAGAGGAACCAGAGATCAAATTGCCAACATCCACTGGATCATGGAAAAACCAAGAGAGTTCCAGAAAAAACACCTATTTCTGCTTTATTGACTATGCCAAAGCCTTTGACTGTGTGGATCACAATAAACTGTGGAAAACTCTGAAAGAGATGGGAATCCCAGACCACCTGACCTGCCTCTTGAGAAATGTGTATGCAGGTCAGGAAGTAACAGTTAGAACTGGACATGGAACAACAGACTGGTTCCAAATAGGAAAAGGAGTACATCAAGGCTGTATATTGTCACCCTGCTTATTTAACTTATATGCAGAGTACATCATGAGAAACGTTGGGCTGGAAGAAGCACAAGCTGGAATCAAGATTGCCGGGAGAAATATCAATAACCTCAGATATGCAGATGACACCACCCTTAGGGCAGAAAGTGAAGAGGAACTAAAAAACCTCTTGATGAAAGTGAAAGAGGAGAGTGAAAAAGTTGGCTTAAAGCTCAACATTCAGAAAACGAAGATCATGGCATGTGGTCCCATCACTTCATGGGAAATA
>NW_011487481.1:16345-19626 GCF_000754665.1 Bison bison bison | reverse complement strand
TCCAAGATCACTGCAGATGGTGATTGCAGCCATGAAATTAAAAGATGCTTGCTCCTTGGAAGGAAAGTTATGATCAACCTAGATAGCATATTCAAAAGCAGAGACATTACTTTGCCAACAAAAGTCCGTCTAGTCAAGGCTATGGTTTTTCCAGTGGTCATGTATGGATGTGAAAGTTGGACTGTGAAGAAAGCTGAGCACCGAAGAATTGATGCTTTTGAACTGTGGTGTTGGGGAAAACTCTTGAGAGTCCCATGGACTGCAAGGACATCCAACCAGTCCATCCTAAAGGAGATCAGTCCTGGATGTTCTTTGGAAGGACTGATGCTAAAGCTGAAACTCCAGTACTTTGGCCATCTCATGCGAAGAGTTGACTCATTGGAAAGATCCTGATGCTGGGAGGGATTGGGGGCAGGAGGAGAAGGGGACGACATAGGATGAGATGGCTGGATGGCATCACCGACCCGATGGACAAGAGTTTGGCTGAACTCTGGGAGCTGGTGATCGACAGGGAGGCCTGGCATGCTGTAAATCATGGAGTCACAAAGAGTTGGACACGACTGAGTGATTGAACTGAACTGAATTTGATATAATTAAGCAGAAAACCTAGAAAAACATATATAACTTGTATTTCTCTTTGTCTCTATTAGGAGAAATTCAGGAAAAGTCCACAGTAGCCTGTCTTAGGACTGGATGGCTGCAACCACACTGATGTTAACCATATAGTCTTCTATCTGCTGGGCATTCCAGGCCGAGAAGACCTACACATGTGGATTTCCATCACCTTCTTCATCTCCTGTTTTGCCCTCCTTGGAAATGGTCTGTTCATCTTCATCGTCCTCATCAAGAGCAGCTTCCATGAACCTATGTATCTTTTCCTCTGTATGCTGGCTGCAGTTGACATTGTCTTTGCCTCAACCACAGAACCCAAGGCATTGGCCATTTTCTGGTGTGACAGTTGGGAAATCTCTCTTAGTAGCTGCATTGCCCAACTCTACTTTCAGCATTCCTCCTTCATTTCTGAGTCAAGCATCTTGCTAATTATGGCATTTGATCACTACATTGCAATATGTTACCCACTGAGATATACCACAATACTCACCGACTCTGTGATAGGGAAAATTGGTGTGGCTGTTTTCTTGGGAGCACATTGTACAATTTTCCCCATGGTATTTCTTCTGAAGAGGCTGCACTTTTGCAGAAATAACATCCTCCCACATACATTCTGTGAACACATCGTCTTGGCCAAGTATGCCTGTGATGCCATCCAAGTAAACATCTAGTATGGATTTTTTGTCTTGATGTCAACAGTGATCCTAGATATTCCCCTCATTTTTGTTTCCTATGTTCTGATTCTCTGTGCTGTCTTCCTCATCGCTTCCCAAGAGGCTTGTCACAAAGCCTCTAAACACATGTGGCTTCCATGTCTGCACCATCATCCTTTTTTATGGGCCTGGCACATTCTCAGTCCTCACTCAGAGCTTTGAACATGACATCCCACTACACATCCACATCCTACTGGCCAGCATCAGCATGCTTGCTCCACCTATGCTTAATCCCATCATTTATGGAGTCAAGAAGAAACAGATATGAGACCAAGTGGTTTATGTATTGTTTAATAAGCCGAAATGACTTTGGGGATGACAGAGACTGGTTTCTCAGAAATTGTGATCCTTCATGAGATGTACTTTGGCAGCAGTGAACAAGAGAACTAGTACTGAGTCAGTAGGAAAAATGACTCATGGAGTTATGGGCTCTGGAGCAACTTAATTGATCCTGTGAGCCTTACCTCTCTAATCAGTCTGAAAGCCATGCCTGTGGATTGACTGAGACACTTACATCTTATTATTTGGGAGTGGACAGGTTGTTCTTTGGCAGTCATGTCTAACTCATTAATATTCAGTTCAACTTTGGGAATAGTCAAATGTAATATTAAGTCCCAATTAGATTAAAAAAAAGTAGGCTTTCTGTCTTGGGCTGTTAAGTCCCAAGACATCTCACACATCTCTGGACACTCATGTAAAACCTTCATTTCTTCATATGCCTACTCAAAGTATGATGGGCATGAAGAGGTGCTATACTTCTAACTTTTGACTTTTGGGGATTGTTTCTCAAAGATCATTCCCCTCAAAATGGTACAGAATAAATGCAGGTTTCCTTACCAGCAACTATTTCCATGTCACTTTCACACAGTCTATGATTTTGTCTCAAGGAACTGCATATCTCTAACTTCTCCATGTTCAGCCATGTTTTCAGGTGTCTTGGTACAGTTTTCCTGAATGATCCACTTGTCTGGAATGCCCTCTACTTTTCTTGACTTTTTAATGAATTCACACCATTTCTTTCAAGGCTCAGCTTGGTGTCACCTACCCAGTGAGGTCATTACAACCACTTCATCTCAAGGTGAAGTACTACTTTCTCTACAACATGAGACCATATTGTTTATACTTCTTTTGAAAACATTTTCTTTTAAATAAATATTCTATAGAAAAGTAATAAGATGAAGATTAAACTTGCACATGATTCTACTACCCAGAGAAATTTGTTGTACATTTTGGTGTATAATCATCCAGAATTTATGTGTGTGTGTGTGTGTGTGTGTATATATATAATTGTAACAACTACAACTACATACATATTCATATCTTAGTTGTGACATGTGGCATCTAGTTCCTGGACCAGGGAGCGAACTCAGCCCCCTGCATTAGGGGTGCAGAGTCTTAGCCACTGGACCACCAGGGAAGTCCCAAGATTTGCATGATTTTAGCCTTAAGGAAGGGTATCAAGATTTTAGACTCATCTGGCACATTGGAAAATTGCTTCTAGAGAAGTTACTCTTAATTTTTACTCTTGTCAGAAATATATGTCAAAATTTATTTCACTCTTACTAGCTTCCCTAGTTGCTCAGACGTTAAAGAATCTGCCTGCAATGCAGGAGACCTGGGTTTGATTCCTGGGTTGGGAAGATCTCCTGGAGAAGGGAATGGCAACTCACCCCAGTATTCTTGCCTGGAAAATTCCATGGACAGAGGAAACTGGTGGGCTACAGTCATAGGATCACAGGGTCAGACACGACTGAACAACAAACACACTACTAGCATTTAGTAAATAGTTCTATTTTTAGAAATTTGCTGTGTGATATGGTAAAATCATTTTTTCATTTTCCTTTACTTTGAATTTATTAATAGACACCTTGAAGAATTTATATTGTGGTTATTGCATATTGTATTTCTCTGTGGATTAATAGTAACAACTATTTATTGAATTTGTGCAAAACATTT
>NW_011487481.1:8657-16245 GCF_000754665.1 Bison bison bison | reverse complement strand
TCTTGAAAATTAAATATAAATTTGTACACCTTATTTGTCATGTCAGTTCAGACTTGTTATTGTTTCTATTCTTTCCTTTTTACAGACTTGTAGTTTGAAGCTCAGAGAGGATATATAACTTCCCCAAGGTATTAATATTTATTGAAAGTATTTTTCAGGTTGTTTAAATATTAATTTCTTTAATTTTCTTTCTTTGGTTATCTTTTGTTTTACTTAAAGAAAGAAATTAAATATTTTCAAATCCATCATTCTTTTCCTTTGTGGGTTTCATTGTTTTAACCTTGGTCTATTTTCTTCAATCTAAGATCTGACTATTAGTCTTAGATTTGTCTTCTATTTTTTATGGTATACATATTTATATTTAATTTTCAAGACTCTATGTAAATAAATAAACAAAACTAAACAAAATAAAGAAAACAAACTTCAATGACCAATAAAGAGAAAACTGAGGCATAATTATTAAATTTTAGTATGTTTTTCAGTTTTTATATGATTACATCTTTCTGCACAGGTATAGTTAACTTTTTTTCTGTAACATTATATAATATGTTTGTTATGCAATAAAACTGTTGGAAACTTTCTAACATGTCATATGAGTTAAGGAATGAGGAAGAAGAAGCTTATTAGCTGTATTGTTCAAAACTTCAACAATTTAAATATTTAAAATATTTTTTTTAATTTAAAATATTCAACAATTATTGGGAAAAGAGTTATTTTTCTCACAGTAATTATTATTTGCCAGTTTCTTGTAATTCTTGTAAGTTTCGCTCTGGAACAACTGATCTTCTTAGCGGTTTTGAAATTGTAAGTATACTATTTAGTTGAATATGAATATAACTGATTAGGTTTTCTATTGGTTAGTGTTTTCTTAGTAAACAATTTTATATTCTTTCTCCCAAGCATTGTGTGCCTATATGGTTTTAAAGCTTATGACTTTTAAACCACATAAAATTTTATTTTTTCCATAATATCTGATAATTTTTGAATTTTAACTGATGACTGTAGTCCAATTACATTTCTTATGAAACAAGATTTTTTTTAAAAGCTCTATATTCTATTTCTTTTCTACAAGAAATTTAACCCTTCATTATTATTTTGTAACTCTATTTCTTTGTGTCATATTGGGATACATTTTTCCTTTTTTTTTCCCTTTATTTTATTCTTTGGAAGATAATTGCTTTACAGAGTTGTGGTGTTCTCTGTCATACATTAACATGAATCAGTCATATTTATATATATATTTCCCCTCCCTCTTGTGCCTTTCTTCCCCCTCATTTCACCCCTCAAGATCATTACAAAGCACCAAACTAAACTTCCCGTGTTATGTAGCAGCTTCCTGCTGGTTATCTATTTTACACACGATAGTGTTTATATGTCAGTGCTACTTTCACAATTTCTCCTAACCTGGCCTTCCCCCACTGTGCAGGATGCCTTTTTCTAATCTATTTTTAAATTTCTAATGATCCCTTTGTTGTTGTTGCTCTTGTTCAGTCACTAAGTCATGTCCAACTCTTTGCAACCCCATGGATTGCAGCACACCAGGCTTCCTTGTCCTTCAGTATCTCCCAGCATTTGCTCAGATTCATGTTCAATGAGCCAGTGATGCTATCCAACCATTTCATCCTCTGCTGTCTCCTCCTCCTGCCTTCAATCTTTCCCAGCATCAGGGTCTTTTCCAATGAGTTGGCTCTTCACATCAGGTGGCCAAAGTATTGGAGCTTCAGCTTCAGCTTCAGCATCAGTCCTTCCAATGCATATTCAGGCTTGATTTCCTTTAGGATTGACCGGCTTGATTTCCTTGCAGTCCAAGGGACTCTCTAGAGTCTTCTTTAACACTGCAGTTCAAAAGCATCAATTCTTTGGCACTCAGGCTTCTTCCCAATCCCACTTTAACATCCATACTTGACTACCGGGAAAACTATTGCTTTGACTTTATGGACCTTGGTCATCAAAGTAATGTCTCTGCTCTTCAATACACTGTCTAGCTTTATCAGATTTCTTTAGCTCTATCTAATAAGCTGCTTAAACAATCCACTATTTTAATTTCAAATATTGCTAAAAATTAATATATTTTTTAACAGTAAGTTTAGGTTTACAGAAAAATTGAGTGGAAAGAACAGAGAGTTCCTGTATACCTCTTACCCCTTTCCTCCTCCCTCGATCAGAGAGTTTTCCTTATTACCATCTGCATTAGTGTGGTACTTTGTTACATTTAATGAACCAATGTGTTTTAGTCACTAAGTCATGTCTGACTCATGACCCTTTGGGCTGTAGCCTGCCAGGCTCCTCTGTTCATGGGATTTCCCAGGCAAGAATACTGCAGGGGGTTGCCATTCTCTTCTCCAGGGGATCTTCCCGACCCAGGAGTTGAGTCCAGGTCGCATACATTGCCGGCAGATTCTTTACATCTGTGCCAGCAGGGAAGACCCAACAATATTCAGCATCTTGTAATAACTTATAATGGAAAATAATCTGAAAATCATAATGTACACCTGGAACTAACACAATATACTTCAATAAGAAAATATTCTTTGATAAGTATAGTTATGTATAAACTTCTGTATATGTTCTGGATTATATTTAAATATACAATGTTCAAAAGAAATAAATTGTTATGGCTATTTTCTATTTCCATATAATTTTTATTGATGCAAAATTTCCATACTTTAATAATTATTTACTGTTCTTTTTTTTGACAAAGTTAAATTTTTTCATTGGTAACATACTCTGTGCCAGGCACTATGCAATACAAGAGTGAACAAGACAGGTGCCTTTGTAGGATTTATCATACAGAGATAAAAAACAAAATCCTCCAGTTAAGTATTTTTGTTCATTGATACTTTGGTGCCATATATTTGGAACTTGTAGAAGCTCTTCATATTTTAAAGTTTTTAAAGCTCTTCATATTTTAAAGCCCATTTGGGGGCCATTTTTATTTCTAAATATTTCCCAGTTTTTTTTTTCCCCAAAATAATGCTCATTCGTGTTCTTAAAGACTAGTGCTGCTTTGAGACTCATGCTATCTCCCTTCTACTCTTCAGTGCTGTCTTAAGTTCCTCTCAATTCTTTAAAAAATGCATGCAAGTCATTACACTAGTACCATAGGGACTTTGGTGTCCACGTGGAAAACTTAATTCTTCATCCTGTGCTCTTGATTCTATTTCCTCCTAAACTCAGTTGCCTTTCCCTTAACCCCACTGTAGTTATGCACTCTCATAACCATTTCCTTTCTCCACTTTCGAATTCATTAATTCAAACATCCCACTGTCTAGTCACAAGTACTTGTCCAAGTATGGGTTAATGAAGCTTATTGTTCAACCTTGCTAGGATGGTTAATCTAATAACACTACAAGTTTCTTTCTAAATCACCAACCCACCTTGTGTGCTTAAAATTAAGTTTAGATTCCATGCTCTTCATTATATTAATAATAAATGTCTTTTGCTGCTGCTGCTGCTAAGTTGTTTCAATCGTGTTTGATTCTGGGAACCTATGGACTGTAAACTGCCAGGCTCCTCTGTCCATGGGATTCTCCAGGCAAGAATACTGGAGTGAGTTGCTGTGCCCTCCTCCAGGGGATCTTCCTGACTCAGGGATCGGACCTGTGTTTCATATGGCTCCTGCATTGGCAAGCAGGTTCTTTACTACTCGTGCCACCTGGGAAGCCCTAAATTTCTTCTAAGTATTCTCAAATCCTTTAAATCTTTTCCTCCATTCTTTCTGATCCACCCCCACATTATTATAAACCAAATTAACAACTAGATTTAGGTACTCACCAGGGGAGCAGAGTGGTGCCATTAAATGATTATCAACCTAGACTACCAACAGAACCCAGCAAGTTTACACATCTGCTCAAGTCAGCTCATTCTCCCATTCCACCTAATTAATGATTCATGTACACACCCTATTCAAACCTTCAACCTTGATTCAAGAACCTACCTATTTAACTTTGACAGAAAATCTTGCCTGCTAAATCAGAACTAATCAGTAAGAAACTCACAGAAATTCAAGACACTAAAATTTAAAACATCTCTATATTCAGCACATACATGCACATATCTGCTCCCACCATCCTTTTCTTCCATCTTGCTGGAGGAGCTGTCTCTCCTATCAAGGAATAATTCCTCTGTTTGTTCTTTGGACACCAATAAGAAATGTTAGGTTGAGCATTCAAAGCCATGAACATGCAAAACATTATTTGTGCAAAAAATTGCAGTAACTGTATTGTATGGCAGGGGGGAACACTGAGAAATTAACCAGTAGCTGTTTCTGGTGAGGAGAATCCATTGAGATATCACATGAAGATATGAAAAATACCCAATATCAGCATACTTCATTAAGGAAATGAAAATTAAAACAACAATGAAATACCACTACATACCTATTAGAATGGCTAAAACCGATACCCTGACAATAGTAAATGTTGTTAAGAATATGGATCAACAGGACTCTTACTCATTGCTGGCAGAAATGAAAATGGTAAAGCCACTTTGGAAATGGCTTCTTCAGTTCTTCAATTTCTTACAAAGCTAAACATACTCTTACCACATGATCTAGCAACCACGCTTCTTAGTATTTACCCAACTAGTTGACAACTTATGTCTACAGAAAAGCCTACACACAGATATTTACAGAAACTTTGTGCATAATTGCCAAATTTTGGAAGCAAACTCTGGTACATCCAAACAATGGAATATTATTCAACAATAGAAAAAGGAGAGATACGAAGCCACAAAAAGATGTGGGGGAAATTTAAAAGCATTATGCTAAGCAAAATAAGGTGATCTGTAAAGGTACATACTGTATGATACAAATCTTATGGAATTCTGGAAAAAGGCAAAACTACAGAGATAGTAAAAAAAAAAAAATCCTTGGCTTTGAGAGATTCTGAGGGAACAGAAGAGGGATAAATAGGAGGCCTGCAAGTATTTTTAAGCTTTTGAAAATATTCTGAACGGCACTCTAATGGTGTACACATGTCACTATACATTTTTTAAAACCCATAAACTATACAACATAGAATGTACCCTGATATAAGCTACAGACTTTCATTAATAATAATGTATCCGTATTGGTTCATTAGGGCTTCCCAGGTGACTCAGTGGTAAAGAATCTGCCTGCCAAGCAGGAGACACAGAAGACTTAGGTTCAATCCCTGATTGGGATTGGAGAAGGAAATGGCAACCCACTCCATTATTCTTGCCTGGGAAATCTCATGGACAGAGGAGCCTGGCAGGCTACAGTCCATGAGGTTGCAAAGAGTCAGACACTCATTCCAAATCTTTTCTCACAACTCCTTTCCTAAGCTCATATAACCTATCAGGCACACTTTCCACATGAGGCTTCCAGCACTCAGACAAGAAGGGCTAAGGACTTTCCGGTTATGTCACTGAGGAGACCAGCAATAGAGGAGGTCCTGGGGGAAAAGAAAGACAACATAAATAAGACCATGGTCCCCAGAGATACTCAGAGAACAAATAACTTGCCCTGCAGTTTCTCCTCCAGCTTTATCCCCTGGCCACTGAACACAGTCTGCTGGTTATGGGAGTACCCTGCCATCTAGGCAGGGGCATGGCTCCAGTCTGTGGTTCCAAATGGCTACGATGACAGTTTGGAGTGAGGAGAGATGTAGGTTGGTACTGACCAGGGTAGCCTGGTGCCTCTTTGGGTCCTTCTGCCTGTGGGCAGGAATGGTGGGGATAAAGGAGGTGGAACATGCTGAGTTTATTAATGAGAGACATGGGAAACAATAATGGATTGCCTTCACCATTTGGTCACCCAATAGAGGTTCTCTTTGGAATTCTCCATCCCTTGAGAGCAGAGTCAGGGCAGACAAAAATGTGCCTGCAGAAGCTTTGTGGCATGGTGGAAATAGTGGAATGAGAGGCAAGAAATCTTAACTCAGTTCCTCTGTGACCTTGGGAAAATTGCCTTTCCTTCATAAATAATAAATCATACAAGATTATTTTAAAATGGAGATCACCAAAAAGTTTTTGTAGAGTAACAGCAAATATTTTAAGTTTTGAACATTGTCTCTGTTGCAACTACTCAATCTGTTCCATGAAAGCAGTCATAGACAATATGTAAATAACTGGGTATGGCTGTGTTTCAATAACATTTTATTTATAAAAGAAGGTGGCGGGCAGGATTTGGCCCACTGGCTGCAGTTTGATGATTGCTGATATAGAGTGCCAATCAGTGTTGATATTTTACATCTCTGACTCATATTTGGGCAATTCCAGAGGGAACTGGTGAAGCAGGAGGTTATCTTGTGAATTGCATTCCCAGAGAGAGTTCTTCCTTCTGGCGTAGATTAGAGGACTGTCAGACTGGAAGCAGGGGCAAGGGCTGAATAAACTTTGGAATATCCACCTCCTTAAGAAAACTGATTTAATGAGAGGAGAGCCAGTATACTGAATGGAGATAGGCAAAGTTATGACTTAGATAAGTGACAGTGAATTTGAAGGGTTAATGACTGTGAGTTTGGGTGGGTACATATATGAAGGCAAATTTATAAGTGTGTGTGTGTGTGTGTGTGTGTGTGTGTGTGCTTATGGTGAAGGGCTGTTTTGTGTGAACAGGGAAAATGTGTGCTAGCATGTAAATCATCAAAATTTGTATGAGTAAATAATGTATGTTGTGACTGTATAAATGAATGTGTCTGATAATACGGTAATACGAATGGAAGACTGTATGTGTGTATGTGGATTTGTAGCAAGCAGAGCTGGAATTGAACTCAGGTAGGTCTAAAGTCCATATAAATTTTCCTGTGTTACATTGTTTACATGTCTTAGACACTCTAGAGAAATAAGAGAATGAGAAGGGAGTGGAGAGGGTGCCAAAGACAAATGGTTAGGTAATCAACAAACAAAAATGTCTGTTTCTAAAACTAATGGAAGGTTTGACTCTAATAATCTGGGACTCAAATATCAGCTTAGCCTCTAACAGGTTGTTTGACTTTGGGCTGTTGCTTATCTGAGATTAGTTTCTTTTTGCATGAACTAGTAATACTTTCAATTCCATAGGTTTTGTACAATAATTAGAAATAATAAATATATCTAACAGTAGTAATGGTTGCTATAATCAAAGAAGTATTAATGATACTAATGTCTAACTAATGATATTAATGTCTCTATTTCTGATTTGCAGATAGGTTCATCTGTACCATTTTTCTAGATTCCACATATATGCATTAATATACAATATTGTTTTTCTCTTTCTGACTTACTTCATTCTGTACGAGATTGGAATTGACATATACACACCACTATGCACAAAACAGACAATTAATGAGAACCTATTGTACAGCAGAGGGGGAAAAAAAAGAGATGCAATCTGTTTGTAGGACATATATTTAAGTGCAAATCGCTCAGTCATGTCCGACTCTTTGCAACCCCATGGATTATACAGTCCATGGAATTCTCCAGGCCAGAATACTGGAGTGGTTAGCCTTTCCCTTCTCCATGGGATCTTCCTGACCCAGGGATCAAACCCAGGTCTCCCGCATTGCAGGCAGATTCTTTACCAGCTGAGTCACAAGGGAAGCCTAAGAATACTGGAGTGGGTAGACTATCACTTCTCCAGGGGATC